>NW_025318993.1:0-82881 GCF_016746245.2 Drosophila santomea
AGATCGGCTATTGCCTGATCCGATGTTACCGAAGTATTTTCAAAAAATAGCGGGGAAGGGTAACTCGTTGTTTTGCGCTTAGTGTTAACGAAATTATAAAACTGTTTGGGATCCTGTGCGAACTTACAACGGTTTAAATAATTCTTATAACACTGAGCATTAAGCACCGGTACTTATTTAGAAAATATAGATTGAGAACCAGTATTTTTAAATTTTATATAAAGTCTGGACTTAACATTTCTTAGATGTGTCAACTCTTTATTATTATGCATACAAATAATACGATATGTTGAAGAAATAATTTGCTGCATAAAAACATTTATCATATTTATGGATAACTTCCATCTAATAACTAAACTAAATTTTTTTTTTTCGCGTGAGTCCCACGGCCACCCCTCCCGCCCAACCGACAAGGGGCGCTGCCGTGTATCGTACGGCTCAAATCGCGGGAAGATAGACGCGATATAGAAGACAGTAAAGGACGAGGAAATATATGTATACTAGTAGTAATATCTAAGAATTCGTTAAGTACGTTAGTATTGATCGCTTTAAAAACGGCAGAGAGTCAGAATTAGAGATAATAGGATAGAATATATTATAGTCAGAACATAATACTCTGTAGGGATCATGCAACTCATAGTTAGATCTACAATGATTTAAAATTAGAAGTACGTAAGTTCTAGTAAATCTGCTTTTAACAGTGAAGTTTAGCCGACTAACCAAGTCGGGACTATCCACTTCACCACGAATAAGGTTAAAAATAAAGACTGTTCCAAGCATCGTTAAACGGTTAGCTAAGGAGGGAAAGTTAATTAACATTATTCTATTCGAATAAGGAGGTAATCTACGGTTTGAATCCGAATTAAAGGCAAAAAGTAAGAAGTTCTTTTGAACCGATTCAATGCGGTCCGAGTAAACTTCATATTGTGGACTCCAAACAGGTTATACATACTCGAGGATCGGACGGACTAGAGAAATACATAATTTTTGGTTATGTAAGGATCACCAAATTCCTTTGACCACCGTTTTAAAAAAACAAGCACACCCCTGGCCTTATTGACAATAGACGAAATATGGTCTGAAAATTTAAGTTTAGGGTCCAGAAGAACACCAAGATCATCAACATGTGATATTCTGTCCAAAGAGCACCCACTTAAAGTGTAAGTTGCGTGCATTGAGTTGGCACGACAAAAGGTCATAACTTTACACTTAGAGCTATTTAAGTTTAATACGTTATCACGGCACCAGGTTTGAAAGCAATCTAGATCGGATTGTAAGTTTAAATGGCGAGAAATGTCCTTATATCGCAAGCATAATTTTACATCATCAGCGTACATTAGTACACGCGAATGATTTATTATTAAGGGAAGGTCGTTAATAAATAAGGCTCCCTTGTGGGACGCCGGATGTGACTCGGATAAAACAAGAAAGAGAATTTTTAAAGAGGACCCGTTGCGTCCTGCCATTCAGATAACTTAGAATCCAATTTAGGAGATCAACAGGGAAACATAATAAAACAAGTTTTTTTATATAAAGTGAATGATTAACAGAGTCAAATGCTTTACTGAAATCCGTATAAATGACATCTGTTTGAAGATAATTTTTGAAACCCTGTACATGGTGAAATAATTGACCTACAAAGGTGCTGCAAATGAGGAGTGATAACGTTTTCAAAAAGCTTAGGGATAGCAGACAATTTGGAGATTCCTCTGTAATTGCTTGCATCCGATTTGCTATCTTTTTTATGGAGAGGGATCCCAAAGGACTTTTTCCATATTTGGGGGAACTGAGTAGATTCCAAAGATAATTTAAACAGTTTTAGTAGAGGTTTGCATAAGGCTTCCGCACAGAATCTAAGCACACAGCCAGGAATTCAGTCGGGACCGGCGAATAGAAAGGCTTAACTCGCTGAAGATCATAAAGCACTGAGCTTTCGTTTAAAGTGGCACAGAATATTAAATTTGACATTGATACCGCGTGAGAGTAAGGTCGTTCGGAATGAGGTAACGTAGAATATGTGGTTTTGAAAAAACTTGGCAAATAGATCGGCTATTGCCTGATCCGATGTTACCGAAGTATTTTCAAAAAATAGCGGGAAGGGTAACTCGTTGTTTGCGCTTAGTGTTAACGAAATTATAAAACTGTTTGGGATCCTGTGCGAACTTACAACGGTTTAAATAATTCTTATAACACTGAGCATTAAGCACGGTAAAATTTAACCGAGCACTTACATATTTAGAAAATATAGATTGAGAACCAGTACTTTTAAATTTTATATAAAGTCTGGACTTAACATTTCTTAGATGTGTCAACTCTTTATTAAACCAAGGAGGTTTGTTAGAGGTAGACGGATAGTACATCGGAACACAAGAGTTGAAGAATGATTTAATTGCATTATAAAAAATATCTATGGCATCTGCCATTATGTTGCAAGAATATAGATCGGACAAATAATTCGCAATATGAATTGTCAACAAATGGCCGATAAATATGCATACAAATAATATGATATGTTGAAGAAATAATTTGCTGCATAAAAACATTTATCATATTTATGGATAACTTCTATCTAATAACTAAACTAAATTTTTTTTTTTTGCGCGAGTCCCACGGCTACCCCTCCCGCCCAACCGACCGAGGGCCGCTGCCGTGTATCGTACGGCTCGAATCGCGGGAAGATAGACGCTATATAGAGGACAGTAAAGGACATGGAATATATGTATGCTAGTAGTAATATCTAAGAATTCGTTAAGTACGTTAGCATTGATCGCTTTAAAAACGGCAGAAAAAATCTGGCAAAATATCAAAACATTTTTCAAAAGTGTGGGCGTGGCAGCTTTGGGCGGTTTGTGGGCGTTAGAGTGCGCGTGGCAGCATAATTCAACAAACTTGCGCTGCGTCTATGTCCCTGGAGTCTGTATGCTTAATCTCAACTTTCTAGCTTTTGTAGTTCCTAAGATCTGACGTTCATACGGACAGACAGACGGACAGACGGACGGACAGACGGACATGGCCAAATCTACTCAGCTATTGATCCTGATCAAGAATATATATACTTTATATGGTCGGAAACGCTTCCTTCTGCTTGTTACATACTTTTCAACGAATCTAGTATACCCTTTTACTCTACGAGTAACGGAGATTTAAGCAATAAAATCCATGGAACTTCCGATCGTTTCTGGTTTATGGGCTCTCAGAGGTATATATAATGGAAATTAAACAATAACAGGTTGGGAATTATATTAAACGTAATGGATATAAGTTGTACATTATAATAAATGATAACGTGGCCAAGAGCTAGCAAAATGTAATGTCCAATGAATGACACCAAGAATAAATTAATTCTATCTCCAAAATGTTGGTTTAGTTATTAGATGAAAGTTATCGATAAATATTCATTATGATAAATGTTTTTATGCAGTAAATTAAGTGTTCAACATAGCATTTTGTTTTTATGCATATTTATCGGCCATTTGTGGACAATTCATAATGCAAATTATTTGTCGATAATTCTTTTATTAATATTTAATGTCGATTGAATTTAATTTCGAATGTAAAAACACGTATGTACTTATTTTAAAATTATTTGTAATTTCTTAAACTACAAACCTGCCTTGTTTTATTCTTTGATTCACAACATCCTGGACGCTCCTAAGAATATATCGCCTGCACCGACGCAGATTTAAGCAATAACATACACGGAACTTCCGATCGTCTTTTGTAAAACTTTTGTCTCCACGTTTTGATGTCAATGCATATGATTTCTATTTTTTCCGAGTTGAAAATTTAGTTAATTATTAAATGGATAAAAACACCCCTTCTCTCGGAAGAGCTGAACGGATTCGAGAGGATGAAGAAAATCGCTGGACACACTCCAGCAGAGATACGAGCTATGATTGCCTCAAGGCAATACGATTCTCTTGGCCTTTCACAAGCAAGTCTTGGTAAAACCAGCTCTGCTTCAACAGTAACAAACATACATCAACATCAACATACACTGTGGGAGCTTCCACAAGTACTGCTTCAGTTAATTCCTCTGTAATAAGTATGTCCACAGGTTATACTACTTCACCAGAGGTTCCCCGTCTGGGGTGCTCGTTTCAGACCCGCCCCCCTTCTGGACGCAGAAAGCAAAACCCTACCGATTCTGGAAAAGATCCTACATTATTGAAAAAAAGCAAAGAAACCATCTCCCGAGCGTCTATGGGAAAAACAAGACAAGCTTCGCCCTCAACTAGTCTGCGCAACAACCGTTTCGCACCTTTAGCTGAAGAAATAAGCCTTACCGAAGATTTGGAGACTAATGAGGAATCAATTGAATTTAGCGCCGACAACTCAAATAATGACCAGCCGCGTCAAACGGCAGCTCCAAAACCTCCTCCAATATGTGTTCCAAATGTTAACAGTATCAGTAAGCTAGAAAGCACCCTCAACCAGATAATCGCTGAAGGTAAATATGACATACGTACTTCCAGATTAGGAATCTCTCGAGTCTACACAGCAGTTGCAACGTCATTCAGAAGTGTGGTCCGTAGCTTGGCTGCCCTGAATTGCCAGTTTTGGTATCATCAACTCCGCGAGGAAAAACCATATAGGCTGTTGCTGAAGAACATACACTCAACTGTCCCAAGAGAAGAAATAGAGCGCTGCTTGCTTCGCAGACAAAGGCTTCGTTGTACTGAACATCTACTCCCCAAGGAAGCCTGGCTGGAATGAAATCTTTGCTGGTGGAAACGACGACGAAGAAGCCACTAATGCACAAACTAGACAAAATCTGTTCTTTGTCAATCTTAAGCCGACTCCGAATGTGGCCGAGTCTCTAAAAGTAAACCGTATTGGAAGGCACAGGGTTACAGTGGAGAGGGCTACTCGCAACAAGGACATAGCTCAATGTTACAATTGCCAAAATTTTGGCCACACGCGCAATTGCTGTCACATAAGCCCAGTTTGCGGGAATTGTGCGGGAGAGCATCCTACCCGTTCAAAATCATGTGAGACACACCTTAACAATCAATACGTATGTGCAAACTGCATGGAGAATCACCCTGCCAGTTTTAAAGGCTGCAAAGTCAGAATAGAATTGAGTAAAAAATTAAAGCCAGGGCCGAGACCACCCAACTACACCATTAACAGAGATAATGAAATCCGTCATGTACAATACGCGTCGACGTCAGCTGTCAGTTTCCTATGCTGACATGACAAGAACTAAAGCTGAAAACAACTACAGCGTTCCAGCTAGGAACACAATCACTCAAAGTACTGGGGAGCAATACAACTCTAACAGGAACCTTGCCATCCTCGAGAAGGCAATCTTGGACATTAACGCAAGATTGGATCAACTATTTAAATTAGTCACGGAAACGATAGAGTCCCACAAAGCTTTTCGTGATCTAGTCCACGTTCTGATTTCGAAAAAATGATAGTCTCAAACCTAAAAATCGGATTATGGAACGCAAGAGGGTTAGTATAGAAGAATGAAGAACTTCGACTTTTTCTTATTGACCACTCTATATACATCATGCTAATTACTGGAAATCATATGCGCCCTGGACTAAAAGTATACACTCCAGGCTATGAACAATAGTATGCCAATCATCCATGTAACAACGCCAAAGACGGTTCTGCAATCTTCATCAAAGCCAATATTCGCCACAGTCAAAATAAATCAACAACGCGCACTGATGTACAAGTCTCGATGTACCAACGAGTGGTGGTATTATCAAAATAGCTTCTCTGTATCTTCCTCCAAATAAGACTTGGACTAAAAACAACTTTGATCAGCTACTTATCACATTGGGCCCCAAGTGTATAGCAGGAGGGGATTACAATGCAAAGCATCAATGGTTGGGCAACCTAAGGGCATGCAGTCGAGGAAAACGACTACAAGAGGCTATCGTAACTAGTTCTAGCGAAGTTCTAGCTACAGGTGAACATACCTTTTACTCATCTAACACTATACTGACGACAACAGCTTTGAACTTTTTTGTCGTAAATGGGTTGCCAATAAATAAACTTTCAATTGAAACAAAATTCGATCTATCTTCGGATCACCTACCCTTAGTTGCAACATTAAGCCACACTTTCCAATATAAATCCAGAAAGAAATCCTTACTAGCTCCCGGCTCCTCTGTCGAAACATTTAGGAATGTCCTAGACAGAAGCATTAACCTAAACATCGACTTAATTATCCAGAAGACATCGAAGATGCTATAGTGACGTTCATGGACACAATTAACGTGGCTGCGGCACTTGCTACACCAGGAAGCAGAAATTCTCCTACTCAGAGTAGACGCAGTATACTTCCACAAAACGCTTCAGTTCTCATATAGCTCAAACGAAGAGCTAGACAAGAATTTTCCAGAACAGGAGACGCATGCGCCACAACATTTACAAAAGGTTATCAAATCGTCTTAACAAAGTTCTGATGAAAAACAAACAAGACCACTTTGACCAAATGCTGGAAAATGCAAGTCCTGATGCATCGACTAACTACTCGCTATGGAAACTCACGAATAACCTTAAAAGACAAGTTATTCCAAAGGCTCCCATCAGAAATCCGGCTGGTGGTTGGTGCGGCTCCAGTCAGGAGAAGGCCGATATCTTTGCAATCAGTTTAGAGGATAGATTTAAGCCATTGAATCTTAATCCGGCAGAACACCGAAACAGGGTGCAAACACTCTTGGACCAACCTTTTCAAATGGCCCTCCCACAAATCCTGTTACTTTGGAAGAGGTAGTAACGCAGATTAAAATGCTCAAACCTAAAAAATCGCCTGGTGAGGACCTCCTAGACAACAGGACGCTTAAACTCCTTTCCATCAAAGCTGTACTTTTCGTAGTCCTATTGTTTAATAGCGCTTTAAGGCTGGGACACTTTCCAAACAAATGGAAATCGGCAATCATAACGATGATTCCGAAGCCTGGAAAGCAACCCACTGAAGTAGATGCATATAGGCCCATTAGTCTTCTTCCCGCGCTAGGGAAAATGTTGGAAAGGGTAATACTAGAGCGCAAACTTCAAACTTCCAAGCGTGAGCCAAGCTATTCCAAAGTGGCAGTTCGGTTTCCGAAAAAGTCATGGCACTCCAGAACAGCTGCACCGAGTGACAAACTTTGCTTTGGAGGCAATGGAGGACAAAATGTATACAACCGCTGTATTCATGGATATACAACAAGCCTTTGATAGAGTATGGCATGATGGTCTTCTAAGTAAACTTAAGACCCTTTTGACGCCACAGCTAGTTCTTCTTATCAAAAGCTTTCTATCGAACAGACAGTTCAGTGTGGTTGTCGATGGCGACAAATCAGACGATCAGACGCGTACAATCTCAGTAGGTGTACCCCAAGGCAGTGTTTTAGGCCCGACTCTTTATTCGCTGTATACCTCCGATATGCCGGATTCCTGGTGCTGTACAGAAGTTGAAGACGAAAACGTTCTCATTGCAACCTATGCGGATGACACCGCGGTAATGGTCAGAAGTACAAGCATGAGTGATGCAACCAGGGGCTTACAGGAATACGTGATGGCCTTCGAGGGGTAGGCAACGAAATGGAATATCGGCATTAATTTCCATGCTCGGCTCCACACTTCGACACGAGACCTTCTACAAATACCTCGGGGTGATTTTGGACAGAGGACTAACGTTTCAAAGGCATACGACGATGATCAAGAAAGCAGTACTTTCAAAGGCTGCAAAAATGTCGTGGCTCTTTTCGCCGAGAAACAAACTCTCATTGGCAAATAAAGTTCGCCTGTATAAATCCATCCTGACCCCAATTTGGAAGTATGCGTTGCAAGTATACGGAATTACGGCCAGAACTAATCTGAACAAAATAAGAGTTGCTCAAAGTAAGGTCGTTAGATCACTATGTAATTCCCCCTGGTACATGAGAACCAGAGATATCGAAAGGGATCTTAATATTCCAAAGAGGACCCATGCGGAAAGATACATGCGGCGACTCGGTTCCCACCCCAACACCCTGGCGAGAAGGCTTATCCATCCCCTGAGAAAAAGACGGCTGAAAAGATTCCACCCACATGATCTCCCATCGGGATTATTATAAATATTTTTTTAGCTTAATTTGTAAAGTAATGTATATATTGCCTATGCCTATGCTGTAGAAATTTATGTAAAACCTGGTAAAGCTGCCACATAGGTAGCAGTAAACTTGTTTAATTCCAATAATTAAAATTAAAAAACAAAAAAATGTACTTTAGTTATTAGATGGAAGTTATCCATAAATATTCTATATGATAAATATTTTTATGCGGCAAATTAAGTGTTTAACATAGCATATTTATCGTCCATTTGTTGACAATTCATATTGCGAATTATTTGTCGATAATTCTTTGATTAATATTTTAAATCGATTGAATTTAATTTCCAGTATCAAAAAAACATATGTACTTAATTTCTTACAATGTGAACCTGCCTTGTTATGGTCCTTGATTCACAACATCCTGGACGCTCCTAAAAATACATCGCCAGCACCAATGCAGATTTAAGCAATAACATCCACGGAACTTCCGGTCGTTGGGAAGTTGGGAATTATATTAAACATAATGGATATAAGTTTTAAATTATAATAAACGATAACGTTGCCAAGAGGTAGCAAAATGTAATGTCCAATGCATGGCACCAAGAATAAATGAATTCTATCTCCAAAATGTACTTTAGTTGTTAGATGAAAGTTATCCATAAATATTCAATATGATAAATGTTTTTATGCAGCAAATAAGTGTTCAACATAGCATTTTGTGTTTATGCATATTTATCGGCCATTTGTTGACAATTCATTTTGCGAATTTGTCTATATTTGTCTATAATTCTTTAATATTTAATGTCGATTGAATTTAATTTCATTGTCAAAAAAACGGATATACTCAATTTCTAACAATGCGAACCTGCCTGATTTTGTTCCTCGATTCACAACATCCTGGACGCACCTAAAAATACATCGTTAGCACTAACGCAGATTTGAGCAATAACATTAACGGAACTTCCGGTCGTCTCTGGTTTATGGGCTCTCAGAGGTATATATAATGGAAATTAAACAATAAAAAGTTGGTAATTATATTATTTATCGGCCATTTGTTGACAATTCACTTTGCGTATTATTTGTCGATAATTCTTTGATTAATATTTAATGTCGATTGAATTTAATTTCATTATCAAAAACGGATGTACTTATTTTAAAATTATTATTAATATCTTAAACTAGGAACCTGCTTTGTTTTGGTCCTTGATGCACAATATCCGGGTCGCTCCTAAAAATACATCGCCAGCACTAACGCAGATTTAAGCAATAACATCCACGGAACTTCCGGTCGTCGCTGGTTTATGGGCTTGCAGAGGTATATATAATGCAAATTAAACCATGCAAGCTGGGAATTATATTAAACATAATGGATATAAGTTTTAAATTATAATAAACGATAACGTGGCCAAGAGCTAGCAAAATGTAATGTCCAATGATGACACAAAGAATAAATTAATTCTATCTCGAAAATGTACTTTAGTTGTTACATAAAAGTTATCCATAAATATTCAATATGATAAATGTTTTTTTGCAGCAAAGTAAGTGTTCAACATAGCATATTGTTTTTATGCATATTTATCGGCCATTTGTGGACAATTCATATTGCAAATTATTTGTCGATAATTCTTTTATTAATATTTAATGTCGATTGAATTTAATTTCGAATATAAAAAAAACGGATGTACTTATTTTAAAATTATTAGTAATTTCTTAAACTACAAACCTGCCTTGTTTTGTTCTCCTAAGAATACATCGACAGCACCAACGCAGATTTAAGCAATAACATCCACGGAACTTCCGGTCGTCTCTGGTTTATGGGCTCTCAGAAGGTATATAAAATAAACTTTTTTGGTGATAGATTTAATGAAAAAAAAATTTTTCCTTTTTTATGATATTTATTTGAATAAGTTTCACCAGAGGTCAGTTAAGAACTAATTTACAACTAATTTCTTTCGCACAGCAAACCTTTTACAGAGGATTAACATAAGCCTTTTAAGTTCTACTTAGCTTTATATGTCAAGCTTAACAGATCATTAAGCTCGTTACCGTTCAGCGGTTTGTATCTTGGGGGAATGTTATTTATGAGGCTTTTGGAGAGTGAAGCTTTCCAAAAGATCGGCTTTAACTTTTTTATATGAAGAGTGAGTATGTCGTATGAAGAAATGAATATGTCACTCCCCCACCTTTTAGATATTAGCTTGTCCTCAAGCGATTATTTCTGGATATAAGTGTGGTACTGGATTTGCAATTTCAGCTATTTCTGTTTTTGTCTCTGTTTCTTTTTCGATATTTTTGTTAGTGGTTTTACTTGGTTTTAGGTAAGAGATAATAATTTTGTGTCGCGCTGTTTTACATTTCATATAAAAGTAAAATATGTAAATTAAAACTAAAACAAATATGAAGATTATTAGTTTCTATGTGTGACATTGGTTCGATTTTTGTTACATTGTGTTCAGTAAATATTACATTTGTGTATTGTTGAATACTATTAGATATTGTAATTTGTTTTAATTCTGCTGTGCAGTTGGATATTTTTATAATTTTATTATTTTAATATAAATCTCTTGACCGTTACAATTGTGATAAAGTTTTCCTCTGGTCATATTCCAGGTTATAAGTATATTTGGTTTAATGTATTGAATATAGGATGGTTTACGATATTTTTGAAAGGTACAAGTTGGTGTTTCGTGTTTTATTATGTTAGCTATGCAATGGTCTTTGACAATATTCTTTGTTAGTGTATTTAGAACGTAGTTGTTTTGTGAGTAGAATTTGCCTTAATATGGCCATTATTGTCGGGGTAAGGTGCAATGATGAAAGTTGGTCGTTCAATTGAATTCATAGGAATGTGGGACATTAGGAATATTTCATTAGTAGGTACGTTGTACCAAGCGGAAGTTTTTATGTTTATCAGATTTTTGTAATTAATGTTGCCAATATTTTCATGTTTTAGTAGTTTATGATTAAATATTCCTAGTCGTGTTAGTTGTGAACCCATTTCAATGTCTTCGATATATTCTGTAAAATGTTCAATATTAAATACTAATAGATTAAATTTTGTTGCCTTTTTCAAAGAATTGGACTGGTTGTTAATTATTTCTATGCCATTTTTGAGACTGTCAATAACGTGGTTTAGAGTGATGACCTGTACTGTGTCTTGTGATAGAGTCGAAATTTGTTGTTCAATATGTTGTCTGTCGTCTTCGTCTAATGTGCCAAAAAGATATCTTAATGTGGAACCTACAAAGTTAGACAGTCCTCGTTTGTTTCGTTTTGAGATGCGTATGCCATTTATTTCTCTTTCCATTTTCTCGGTTAAATATTTAATTTTTGTGACATTTTTAAATTCTTGACATTGTTTAATTATACTAATTAATGTTTCTTCAACTTCTGTAATATTTATGGTGAGACAGTGATGCATAAAGGTGATGGGGATTTGTATTGTTCCAGATTCAAACAAGATAAATCCTTGATTGTTTTCTATTGGGTTGATTTCGATTGTTCCTGCTGTAGTTTGTGTCGCAATACAAGTTATTATGGTGATTATAAGTCCGATGATTGGGAGGTGTCGGTTTGCTGCAAGTATTTGCTGTCATTAACTTTCTTTTTAAATTTGCTTTTATAATGAATAACGTTTTGACCTCTATTATTTTCGTTAAATTGTTTTTCGTCAAATTGTTCTATTTTGCCTGTTTTTCTAAAGGGATTCTTTGATTTTGCGCGTGTTAAGTGTGCTTGTCTAAATTTTGTGTCGATTTCGAAATCCTATCGTTTTTTGTTAAGATTTTTGATTTTCATTTCTTTAATCATCTGGGTATCATAAGTAGGTGTGTCACAAAGAATAAATTAATTCTATCTAGAAAATGTAGTTTAGTTATTAGATGAAAGTTATCGATAAATAGCGTATTATTTTTATGCATGTTTATTGGCCATTTGTTGACAATTCATTTTGCGATCGTCTCTGGTTTATGGGCTCTCAGAGGTATATATAATGCAAATTAAACCATGCAAGCTGGGAATTATATTAAACATAATGGATATAAGTTTTAAATTATAATAAACGATAACGTGGCCAAGAGGTAGCAAAATGTAATGTCCAATGCATGGCACCAAGAATAAATGAATTTTATCTCCAAAATGTACTTTAGTTATTAGATGGAAGTTATCCATACATTTTATATATGATAAATGTTTTTATGCGGAAAATTAAGTGTTTAACATAGCATTTTAGCTTCCATTTGTTGACAATTCATATTGCAAATTATTTGTCGATATTTCTTTGATTAATATTTTAAGTCGATTGAATTTAATTTCGAGTATCAAAAAAACGGATGTACTTATTTTAAAATTATTATTAATTTCTTTAACTATGAATCTGCTTTGTTTTGGTCCTTGATGTACAACATCCTGGACGATCCTAAACATACATCGCCTGCACCGACGCAAATTTAAGCAATAACATCCACGGAACTTCCGGTCGTCGCTGGTTTATGGGCTCTCAGAGGGTATATATAATGGAAATTAAACCATTGTAAGTTGGGAATTATTATAATAAAATTAATGGATATAAGTTTTAAATTATAATAAACGATAACGTGGCCAAGAGGTAGCAAAATGTAATGTCCAATGCATGGCACCAAGAATAAATGAGTTCTATCTCCAAAATGTACTTTAGTTGTTAGATGAAAGTTATCCATAAATATTCAATATGATAAATGTTTTTATGCAGCAAAGTAAGTGTTCAACATAGCATATTTATCGGCCATTTGTGGACAATTCATATTGCAAATTATTTGTCGATAATTCTTTTATTAATATTTAATGTCGATTGAATTTAATTTCGAATATAAAAAACACGTATGCACTTGTTTTAAAATTATTAGTAATTTCTTAAACTACAAACATGCCTTGATTGGTTCTTTGATTCACAACATTCCTAAGAATACATCGCCAGCATCAACGGAGATTAAAGCAATAAAATCCATGGAACTTCCGATCGTCTCTAGTTTATGGGCTCTCAGAGGTGTATATAATTGAAATTAAACAATAACAAGTTGGGAATTATATTAAACGTAATGGATATAAGTTTTAAATTATTATAAACGGTAACGTGACCAAGAGCTAGCAAAATGTAATGTCCAATGCATGACACCAAGGATAAATGAATTTTATCTCCAAAATGTACTTTAGTTATGAGATGGAAGTTATCCATAAATATTCTATATGATAAATGTTTTATGCAGCAAAGTATGTGTTCAACATAGCATATTGTTTTTATGCATACTTATCGGCCAAAAAACAGATGTACTTAATTTCTTACAATGCGAACCTGCCTTGTTTTGGTCCTCGATTCACAACATCCTGGACTCTCCTAAAAATGCACCAGCACCAACGCAGATTTAAGCAATAACATCCACGGAACTTCCGGTCGTCGCTGGTTTATGGACTCTCAGAGGGTATATATAATGAAAATTAAACAATAAAAAGTTGGGAATTAAATTAAACGTAATGGATATAAGTTTTAAATTATTATAAACGGTATCGTGGCCAAGAGCTAGCAAAATGTAATGTCCAATGCATGACACCAAGAATAAATGAATTTTATCTCCAAAATGTACTTTAGTTATTAGATGGAAGTTATCCATAAATATTCTATATGATAAATGTTTTTATGCAGCAAAGTAAGTGTTCAACATAGCATATTGTTTTTATGCATATTTATCGGCTATTTGTGTACAATTCATACTGCAAATTATTTGTCGATAATTCTTTTATTAATATTTAATGTCGATTGAATTTAATTTTAAATATAAAAAACGTATGTACTTATTTTAAAATTATTAGTAATTTCTTAAACTACAAACCTGCCTAGTTTTGTTCGTTGATTCACAACATCGTGGACGCTCCTAAGAATACATCGCCAGCATCAACGGAGATTTAAGCAATAAAATCAATGGAACTTCCGAATTATTATTAATTTCTTAAACTACGAAACAGCCTTGTGTTGGTCCTTGATTCACAACATCCTGGACGCTCCTAAAAATACATCGCCGCTCTAAGTAATCGCAGATTTAAGTAATAGCATCAACGGAACTTCCGGTCGTCTCTGGTATATGGTCTCTCAGAGGTATATATAATGGAAATTAAACAATAACAAGTTGGAAATTATATTAAACGTAATGGATATAAGTTTTAAATTATAATAAACGATAACGTGGCCAAGAGCTAGCAAAATGTAATGTCCAATGCATGGCACCAAGAATAAATGAATTATATCTCCAAAATGTAATTTAGTTGTTACATAAATGTTATCCATAAATATTCAATATGATAAATGTTTTTATGCAGCAATTTAAGTGTTCAACATAGCATATTATTTTTATGCATATTTATCGGCCATATTTAATGCCGATTGAATTTAATTTCATTATTAAAAAAACGGATGTACTTATTTTAAAATTATTATTAATTTCTTTAACTAGGAATCTGCTTTGTTTTGGTCCTTGATGCACAACATCCTGGCCGATCCTAAAATACGTCGCCTGCACCGACGCAGATTTAAGCAATAACATCCACGGAACTTCCGGTCGTCGCTGGTTTATGGGCTCTCAGAGGGTATATATAATGGAAATTAAACCATTGTAAGTTGGGAATTATTATAATAAAATTAATGGATATAAGTTTTAAATTATAATAAACGATAACGTGGCCAAGAGTAGCAAAATGTAATGTCCAATGCATGGCACCAAGAATAAATGAATTCTATCTCCAAAATGTACTTTAGTTTCTAGATGAAAGTTATCCATAAATATTCAATATGATAAATGTTTTTATGCAGCAAAGTAAGTGTTCAACATAGCATATTTATCGGCCATTTGTGGACAATTCATATTGCAAATTATTTGTCGATAATTCTTTTATTAATATTTAATGTCGATTGAATTTAATTTCGAATATAAAAAACACGTATGTACTTGTTTTAAAATTATTAGTAATTTCTTAAACTACAAACCTGCCTTGATTGGTTCTTTGATTCACAACATCCTGGACGGTCCTAAGAATACATCGCCAGCATCAACGGAGATTAAAGCAATAAAATCCATGGAACTTCCGATCGTCTCTAGTTTATGGGCTCTCAGAGGTGTATATAATTGAAATTAAACAATAACAAGTTGGGAATTATATTAAACGTAATGGATATAAGTTTTAAATTATAATAAATGGTAACGTGGCCAAGAGCTAGCAAAATGTAATGTCCAATGCATGACACCAAGAATAAATGAATTTTATCTCCAAAATGTACTTTAGTTATTAGATGGAAGTTATCCATAAATATTCTATATGATAAATGTTTTTATGCAGCAAAGTAAGTGTTCAACATAGCATATTGTTTTTAAGCATATTTATCGGCTATTTGTGTACAATTCATATTGCAAATTATTTATCGATAATTCTTTTATTAATATTTAATGTCGATTGAATTTAATTTCGAATATAAAAAAACGTATGTACTTATTTTAAAATTATTAGTAATTTCTTAAACTACAAACCTTTCTAGTTTTGTTCGTTGATTCACAACATCGTGGACGCTCCTAAGAATACATCGCCAGCATCAACGGAGATTTAAACAATAAAATCCATGGAACTTCCGGTCGTCGCTGGTTTATGGACTCTCAGAGGGTATATATAATGGAAATTAAACAATAAAAAGTTGGGAATTATATTAAACGTAATGGATATAAGTTTTAAATTATAATAAACGGTAACGTGGCCAAGAGCTAGCAAAATGTAATGTCCAATGCATGACACCAAGAATAAATGCATTTTATCTCCAAAATGTACTTTAGTTATTAGATGGAAGTTATCCATAAATATTCTATATGATAAATGTTTTTATGCAGCAAAGTAAGTGTTCAACGTAGCATATATTTTTTATGCATATTTATCGGCCATTTGTTGACAATCGATAATTCTTTTATTAATATTTAATGTCGATTGAATTTAATTTCTAGTATCTAAAATACGAATGTACTTATTTTAAAATTATTAGTAATTTCTTAAACTACAAACCTGCCTAGTTTTGTTCGTTGATTCACAACATCGTGGACGCTCCTAAGAATACATCGCCAGCATCAACGGAGATTTAAGCAATAACATCCACGGAACTTCCGGTCGTCGCTGGTTTATGGGCTCTCAGTATATATAATGGAAATTAAACCATTGTAAGTTGGGAATTATTATAATAAAATTAATGGATATAAGTTTTAAATTATAATAAACGATAACGTGGCCAAGAGGTAGCAAAATGTAATGTCCAATGCATGGCACCAAGAATAAATGAATTCTATCTCCAAAATGTACTTTAGTTGTTAGATGAAAGTTATCCATAAGTATTCAATATGATAAATGTTTTTATGCAGCAAAGTAAGTGTTTAACATAGCATATTTATCGGCCATTTGTGGACAATTCATATTGCAAATTATTTGTCGATAATTCTTTTATTAAAATTTAATGTCGATTGAATTTAATTTCTAGTATCTAAAATACGGATGTACTTATTTTAAAATTATTAGTAATTTCTTAAACTACAAACCTGCCTAGTTTTGTTCGTTGATTCACAACATCGTGGACGCTCCTAAGAATACATCGCCAGCATCAACGGAGATTTAAGCAATAAATCCATGGAACTTCCGATCGTCTCTGGTTTATGGGCTCTCAGAGGTATATATCATAAAAATTAAACAATAACAAGTTGGGAATTATATTAAACGTAATGGATATAAGTTTTAAATTATAATAAACGATAACGTGGCCAAGAGCTAGCAAAATGTAATGTCCAATGCATGACACCAAGAATAAATGAATTATATTTATTATGACGTTGCAACTGCTGTGTAGACTCGAGAGATTCCTGATCTGGAAGTAGTATGTCATATTTACCTTCAGCGATTATCTGGTTGAGGGTGCTTTCTAGCTTACTGATACTGTTAACATTTGGAACACATATTGGAGGAGATTTTGGAGCTGCCGTTTGACGCGGCTGGTCATTATTTGAGTTGTCGGCGCTAAATTCAATTGATTCCTCATCGGTCTCCAAATCTTCGGTAAGGCTTATTTCTTCAGCTAAAGGTGCGAAACGGTTGTTGCGCAGACTAGTTGAGGGCGAAGCTTGTCTTGTTTTCCCATAGACGCTCGGGAGATGGTTTCTTTGCTTTTTTTAATAATGTAGGATCTTTTCCAGAATCGGTAGGGTTCCGCTTCCTGCGTCCAGAAGGGGGCGGGTCTGAAACGAGCACCCCAGACGGGGAACCTCTGGTGAAGTAGTATAACCTGTGGACATACTTATTACAGAGGAATTAACTGAAGCAGTACTTGTGGAAGCTCCCACAGTGTATGTTGATGTTGAACAAACAAGAGAAGTGGTAACTGTATTTGTTACTGTTGAAGCAGAGCTGGTTTTACCAAGACTTGCTTGTGAAAGGCCAAGAGAATCGTATTGCCTTGAGGCAATCATAGCTCGTATCTCTGCTGGAGTGTGTCCAGCGATTT
This sequence comes from Drosophila santomea, assembly GCF_016746245.2. NCBI lineage: Eukaryota > Metazoa > Arthropoda > Insecta > Diptera > Drosophilidae > Drosophila > Drosophila santomea. The sequence goes on from NW_025318993.1 coordinate 17,590, forward strand.
TCTTCATCCTCTCGAATCCGTTCAGCTCTTCCGAGAGCGGCGGATTAGAAGGGGTGTTTTTATCCATTTAATAATTAACTAAATTTTCAACTCGGAAAAAATAGAATCATATGCATTGACATCCAAACGTGGAGACAAAAGTTTCATTTTCTTATCTCTCGCCGGCCTGTGCGTTTTGCGAAGTCCACAGAGACACCGCTTGGCAGACGGTGTCTAAAAATAGATTGCGCACTGATAAGCACAAGCATAAGAAGTTGAAGATCACTCTTCGGTTTAGATTTGGAGCTGACACGACCGTACTAATTGAACGCATAAACTCGACTCAAAAGTACATTTTGGAGAAATCATTTATTTATTTTTGGTGTCATGCATTGGACATTACATTTTCCTAGCTCTTGACCACGTTATCGTTTATTACAATTTAAAACGTATATCCAGCCCATAAACCAGAGACGACCGGAAGTTCCGTAGATGCTATTGCTTAAATCTGCGTTGGTGCTGGCCATGCATTTTTAGAATATTCCAGGATGTTGTGAATTAAAAACCAAAACAAGGCAGGTTAGTAGTTTAAGAAATTAATAATAATTTTAAAATAAGTACATCCGTATTTTAGATAATCGAAATTAAATTCAATCGACATTAAATATTTATCAAAGAATTATCGATAAACAATTCGCAATATGAATTGTCAACAAATGGCCGATAATATGCATAAACACAAAATGCTATGTTGAACACTTATTTGTGCATAAAAACATTTTTCATATTGAATATTTATGGATAACTTTCATTTAATAACTAAACTACATTTTGGAAATAGAAATCATTTATTCTTGGTGTCATTCATTGGACATTTCATTTTGATAGCACGTTATCGTTTATTATAATTTAAAACTTATATCCATTACGTTTAATATAATTTCCAACTTGTATGGTTTAATTTGCATTATATATACCTCTGAGAGCCCATAAACCAGAGACGACCGGAAGTTCCGTGGATGTTATGGCTTTAATCTTCGTTGATGCTGGCGATATATTCTTAGGAGCGTCCAGGATGTTGTGAATCAAAGAATAAAACAAGGCAGGTTTGTAGTTTAAGAAATTACAAATAATTTTAAAATAAGTACATACGTGTTTTTACATTCGAAATTAAATTCAATCGACATTAAATATTAATAAAGAATTATCGACAAATAATTTGCATTATGAATTGTCCACAAATGGCCGATAAATATGCATAAAAGCAATATGCTATGTTGAACACTTACTTTGCTGCATAAAAACATTTATCATATTGAATATTTATGGATAACTTTCATCTAACAACTAAAGTACATTTTGGAGATAGAATTCATTTATTCTTGGTGCCATGCATTGGACCTTACATTTTGCTACATCTTGGCAACGTTATCGTTTATTATAATTTAAAACTTATATCCATTATGTTTAATATAATTCCCAACTTCCCAACGACCGGAAGTTCCGTGGATGTTATTGCTTAAATCTGCGTTGGTGCTGGCGATGTATTTTTAGGAGCGTCCAGGATGTTGTGAATCAAGGACCAAAACAAGGCAGGTTCACATTGTAAGAAATTAAGTACATATGTTTTTTTGATACTGGAAATTAAATTCAATCGATTTAAAATATTAATCAAAGAATTATAGACAAATAATTCGCATATGAATTGTCAACAAATGGACGATAAATATGCTATGTTAAACACTTAATTTGCCGCATAAAAATATTTATCATATAGAATATTTATGGATAACTTCCATCTAATAACTAAAGTACATTTTTTTTTTTTTAAATTTTAATTATTGGAATTAAACAAGTTTACTGCTACCTATGTGGCAGCTTTACCAGGTTTTACATAAATTTCTACAGCATAGGCATAGGCAATATATACATTACTTTACAAATTAAGCTAAAAAAATATTTATAATAATCCCGATGGGAGATCATGTGGGTGGAATCTTTTCAGCCTTCTTTTTCGCAGGGGATGGATAAGCCTTCTCGCCAGGGTGTTGGGGTGGGAACCGAGTCGCCGCATGTATCTTTCCGCATGGGTCCTCAGTACATCGCCTATCTTTGGAATATTAAGATCCCTTTCGATATCTCTGGTTCTCATGTACCAGGGGAAATTACATAGTGATCTAACGACCTTACTTTGAGCAACTCTTATTTTGTTCAGATTAGTTCTGGCCGTAATTCCGTATACTTGCAACGCATACTTCCAAATTGGGGTCAGGATGGATTTATACAGGCGAACTTTATTTGCCAATGAGAGTTTGTTTCTCGGCGAAAAGAGCCACGACATTTTTGAAGCCTTTGAAAGTACTGCTTTCTTGATCATCGTCGTATGCCTTTTGAAACGTTAGTCCTCTGTCCAAAATCACCCCGAGGTATTTGTAGAAGGTCTCGTGTCGAAGTGTGGAGCCGAGCATGGAAATTAATGCCGATATTCCATTTCGTTGCCTACCCCTCGAAGGCCATCACGTATTCCTGTAAGCCCCTGGTTGCATCACTCATGCTTGTACTTCTGACCATTACCGCGGTGTCATCCGCATAGGTTGCAATGAGAACGTTTTCGTCTTCAACTTCTGTACAGCACCAGGAATCCGGCATATCGGAGGTATACAGCGAATAAAGAGTCGGGCCTAAAACACTGCCTTGGGGTACACCTGCTGAGATTGTACGCGTAGACGATTTGTCGTCATCGACAACCACACTGAACTGTCTGTTCGATAGAAAGCTTTTGATAAGAAGAACTAGCTGTGGCGTCAAAAGGGTCTTAAGTTTACTTAGAAGACCATCATGCCATACTCTATCAAAGGCTTGTTGTATATCCATGAATACAGCGGTTGTATACATCTTGTCCTCCATTGCCTCCAAAGCAAAGTTTGTCACTCGGTGCAGCTGTTCTGGAGTGCCATGACTTTTTCGGAAACCGAACTGCCACTTTGGAATAGCTTGGCTCACGCTTGGAAGTTTGAAGTTTGCGCTCTAGTATTACCCTTTCCAACATTTTCCCTAGCGCGGGAAGAAGACTAATGGGCCTATATGCATCTACTTCAGTGGGTTGCTTTCCAGGCTTCGGAATCATCGTTATGATTGCCGATTTCCATTTGTTTGGAAAGCGTCCCAGCCTTAAAGCGCTATTAAACAATAGGACTACGAAAAGTACAGCTTTGATGGAAAGGAGTTTAAGCGTCCTGTTGTCTAGGAGGTCCTCACCAGGCGATTTTTTAGGTTTGAGCATTTTAATCTGCGTTACTACCTCTTCCAAAGTAACAGGATTTGTGGGGAGGGCCATTTGAAAAGGTTGGTCCAAGAGTGTTTGCACCCTGTTTCGGTGTTCTGCCGGATTAAGATTCAATGGCTTAAATCTATCCTCTAAACTGATTGCAAAGATATCGGCCTTCTCCTGACTGGAGCCGCACCAACCACCAGCCGGATTTCTGATGGGAGCCTTTGGAATAACTTGTCTTTTAAGGTTATTCGTGAGTTTCCATAGCGAGTAGTTAGTCGATGCATCAGGACTTGCATTTTCCAGCATTTGGTCAAAGTGGTCTTGTTTGTTTTTCATCAGAACTTTGTTAAGACGATTTGATAACCTTTTGTAAATGTTGTGGGCGCATGCGTCTCCTGTTCTGGAAAATTCTTGTCTAGCTCTTCGTTTGAGCTATATGAGAACTGAAGCGTTTTGTGGAAGTATACTGCGTCTACTCTGAGTAGGAGAATTTCTGCTTCCTGGTGTAGCAAGTGCCGCAGCCACGTTAATTGTGTCCATGAACGTCACTATAGCATCTTCGATGTCTTCTGGATAATTAAGTCGATGTTTAGGTTAATGCTTCTGTCTAGGACATTCCTAAATGTTTCGACAGAGGAGCCGGGAGCTAGTAAGGATTTCTTTCTGGATTTATATTGGAAAGTGTGGCTTAATGTTGCAACTAAGGGTAGGTGATCCGAAGATAGATCGAATTTTGTTTCAATTGAAAGTTTATTTATTGGCACCCCATTTACGACAAAAAGTCCAAAGCTGTTGTCGTCAGTGTAGTGTTAGATGAGTAAAAGGTATGTTCACCTGTAGCTAGAACTTCGCTAGAACTAGTTACGATAGCCTCTTGTAGTCGTTTTCCTCGACTGCATGCCCTTAGGTTGCCCCACCATTGATGCTTTGCATTGTAATCCCCTCCTGCTATACACTTGGGGCCCAATGTAATAAGTAGCTGATCAAAGTTGTTTTTAGTCCAAGTCTTATTTGGAGGAAGATACAGAGAAGCTATTTTGATAATACCACCACTCGTTGGTACATCGAGACTTGTACATCAGTGCGCGTTGTTGATTTATTTTGACTGTGGCAAATATTGGCTTTGATGAAGATTGCAGAACCGTCTTTGGCGTTGTTACATGGATGATTGGCATACTATTGTTCATAGCCTGGAGTGTATACTTTTAGTCCAGGGCGCATATGATTTCCAGTAATTAGCATGATGTATATAGAGTGGTCAATAAGAAAAAGTCGAAGTTCTTCATTCTTCTGTACTAACCCTCTTGCGTTCCATAATCCGATTTTTAGGTTTGAGACTATCATTTTTTCGAAATCAGAACGTGAACTAGATCACGAAAAGCTTTGTTGAACTCAATCGTTTCCGTGACTAATTTAAATAGTTGATCCAATTTTGCGTTAATGTCCAAGATTGCCTTCTCGAGGATGGCAAGGTTTCCTGTTAGAGTTGTATTGCTCCCCAGTACTTTGAGTGATTGTGTTCCTAGCTGGAACGCTGTAGTTGTTTTCAGCTTTAGTTCTTGTCATGTCAGCATAGGAAACTCCATTTCTGACAGCTGACGTCGACGCGTATTGTACATGGCGGATTTCATTATCTCTGTTAATGGTGTAGTTGGGTGGTCTTGGCCCTGGCTTTAATTATACCCGTTACTCGTAGAGTAAAAGGGTATACTAGATTCGTTGAAAAGTATGTAACAGGCAGAAGGAAGCGTTTCCGACCATATAAAGTATATATATTCTTGATCAGGATCAATAGCCGAGTCGATTTGGCCATGTCCGTCTGTCCGTCCGTCTGTCCGTCTGTCCGTCTGTCTGTCCGTATGAACGTCGAGATCTCAGGAACTACAAAAGCTAGAAAGTTGAGATTAAGCATACAGACTCCAGAGACATAGACGCAGCGCAAGTTTGTCGATTCAGGTTGCCACGCCCACTCTAACGCCCACAAACCGCCCAAAACTGCCACGCCCACACTTTTGAAAAATGTTTTGAAATTTTTTCATTTTTGTATTAGTCTTGTAATTTTCTATCGATTTACCAAAAAACTTTTTGCCACGCCCACTGTAACGCCCTCAAACCGCCCAAAGCTGCTACGCCCACACTTTTGAAAAATATTTTGATATTTTTTCATTTTTATATTGGTCTTGTAAATTTCTATCGACTTGCCAAAGAACTTTTTGCCACGCCCACTATAACGCCTACAAACCGCCAAAAATTGTGTTTAAGACTCTCCTTCTCCCTTCCACTAGCTGAGTAACGGGTATCAGATAGTCGGGGAACTCGACTATAGCGTTCTCTCTTGTTTTTTACTCAATTCTATTCTGACTTTGCAGCCTTTAAAACTGGCAGGGTGATTCTCCATGCAGTTTGCACATACGTATTGATTGTTTAGGTGTGTCTCACATGATTTTGAACCGGTAGGATGCTCTCCCGCACAATTCCCGCAAACTGGGCTTATATGACAGCAATTGCGCGTGTGGCCAAAATTTTGGCAATTGTAACATTGAGCTATGTCCTTGTTGCGAGTATCCCTCTCCACTGTAACCCTGTGCCTTCCAATACGGTTTACTTTTAGAGACTCGGCCACATTCGGAGTCGGCTTAAGATTGACAAAGAACAGATTTTGTCTAGTTTGTGCATTAGTGGCTTCTTCGTCGTCGTTTCCACCAGCCAAGATTTCATTCCAGCCAGGCTTCCTTGGGGAGTAGATGTTCAGTACAACGAAGCCTTTGTCTGTGAAGCAAGCAGCGCTCTATTTCTTCTCTTGGGACAGTTGAGTGTATGTTCTTCAGCACCAGCCTATATGGTTTTTCCTCGCGGAGTTGATGATACCAAAACTGGCAATTCAGGGCAGCCAAGCTACGGACCACATTTCTGAATGACGTTGCAACTGCTGTGTAGACTCGAGAGATTCCTGATCTGGAAGTACGTATGTCATATTTACCTTCAGCGATTATCTGGTTGAGGGTGCTTTCTAGCTTACTGATACTGTTAACATTTGGAACACATATTGGAGGATGTTTTGGAGCTGCCGTTTGACGCGGCTGGTTATTATTTGAGTTGTCGGCGCTAAATTCAATTGATTCCTCATTAGTCTCCAAATCTTCGGTAAGGCTTATTTCTTCAGCTAAAGGTGCGAAACGGTTGTTGCGCAGACTAGTTGAGGGCGAAGCTTGTCTTGTTTTCCCATAGACGCTCGGGAGATGGTTTCTTTGCTTTTTTTCAATAATGTAGGATCTTTTCCAGAATCGGTAGGGTTTTGCTTTCTGCGTCCAGAAGGGGCGGGTCTGAAACGAGCACCCCAGACGGGGAACCTCTGGTGAAGTAGTATAACCTGTGGACATACTTATTACAGAGGAATTAACTGAAGCAGTACTTGTGGAAGCTCCCACAGTGTATGTTGATGTTGAACAAACAAGAGAAGTGGTAACTGTATTTGTTACTGTTGAAGCAGAGCTGGTTTTACCAAGACTTGCTTGTCAAGAGAATCGTATTGCCTTGATGTATGAGAACTGAAGCGTTTTGTGGAAGTATACTGCGTCTACTCTGAGTAGGAGAATTTCTGCTTCCTGGTGTAGCAAGTGCCGCATCCACGTTAATTGTGTCCATGAACGTCACTATAGCATCTTCGATGTCTTCTGGATAATTTATGTCGATGTTTAGGTTAATGCTTCTGTCTAGGACATTCCTAAATGTTTCGACAGAGGAGCCGGGAGCTAGTAAGGATTTCTTTCTGGATTTATATTGGGGAGTGTGGCTTAATGTTGCAACTAAGGGTAGGTGATCCGAAGATAGATCGAATTTTGTTTCAATTGAAAGTTTATTTATTGGCACCCCATTTACGACAAAAAAGTCCAAAGCTGTTGTCGTCAGTATAGTGTTAGATGAGTAAAAGGTAGGTTCACCTGTAGCTAGAACTTCGCTAGAACTAGTTACGATAGCCTCTTGTAGTCGTTTTCCTCGAATGCATGCCCTTAGGTTGCTCCACCATTGATGCTTTGCATTGTAATCCCCTCCTGCTATACACTTGGGGCCCAATGTGATAAGTAGCTGATCAAAGTTGTTTTTAGTCCAAGTCTTATTTGGAGGAAGATACAGAGAAGCTATTTTGATAATACCACCACTCGTTGGTACATCGAGACTTGTACATCAGTGCGCGTTGTTGATTTATTTTGACTGTGGCGAATATTGGCTTTGATGAAGATTGCAGAACCGTCTTTGGCGTTGTTACATGGATGATTGGCATACTATTGTTCATAGCCTGGAGTGTATACTTTTAGTCCAGGGCGCATATGATTTCCAGTAATTAGCATGATGTATATAGAGTGGTCAATAAGAAAAAGTCGAAGTTCTTCATTCTTCTATACTAACCCTTTTGCGTTCCATAATCCGATTTTTAGGTTTGAGACTATCATTTTTTCGAAATCAGAACGTGGACTAGATCACGAAAAGCTTTGTTGGACTCAATCGTTTCCGTGACTAATTTAAATAGTTGATCCAATCTTGCGTTAATGTCCAAGATTGCCTTCTCGAGGATGGCAAGGTTCCTGTTAGAGTTGTATTGCTCCCCAGTACTTTGAGTGATTGTGTTCCTAGCTGGAACGCTGTAGTTGTTTTCAGCTTTAGTTCTTGTCATGTCAGCATAGGAAACTCCATTTCTGACAGCTGACGTCGACGCGTATTGTACATGGCGGATTTCATTATCTCTGTTAATGGTGTAGTTGGGTGGTCTCGGCCCTGGCTTTAATTTTTTACTCAATTCTATTCTGACTTTGCAGCCTTTAAAACTGGCAGGGTGATTCTCCATGCAGTTTGCACATACGTATTGATTGTTTAGGTGTGTCTCACATGATTTTGAACCGGTAGGATGCTCTCCCGCACAATTCCCGCAAACTGGGCTTATATGACAGCAATTGCGCGTGTGGCCAAAATTTTGGCAATTGTAACATTGAGCTATGTCCTTGTTGCGAGTAGCCCTCTCCACTGTAACCCTGTGCCTTCCAATACGGTTTACTTTTAGAGACTCGGCCACATTCGGAGTCGGCTTAAGATTGACAAAGAACAGATTTTGTCTAGTTTGTGCATTAGTGGCTTCTTCGTCGTCGTTTCCACCAGCCAAGATTTCATTCCAGCCAGGCTTCCTTGGGGAGTAGATGTTCAGTACAACGAAGCCTTTGTCTGTGAAGCAAGCAGCGCTCTATTTCTTCTCTTGGGACAGTTGAGTGTATGTTCTTCAGCACCAGCCTATATGGTTTTTCCTCGCGGAGTTGATGATACCAAAACTGGCAATTCAGGGCAGCCAAGCTACGGACCACATTTCTGAATGACGTTGCAACTGCTGTGTAGACTCGAGAGATTCCTGATCTGGAAGTACGTATGTCATATTTACCTTCAGCGATTATCTGGTTGAGGGTGCTTTCTAGCTTACTGATACTGTTAACATTTGGAACACATATTGGAGGATGTTTTGGAGCTGCCGTTTGACGCGGCTGGTTATTATTTGAGTTGTCGGCGCTAAATTCAATTGATTCCTCATTAGTCTCCAAATCTTCGGTAAGGCTTATTTCTTCAGCTAAAGGTGCGAAACGGTTGTTGCGCAGACTAGTTGAGGGCGAAGCTTGTCTTGTTTTTCCCATAGACGCTCGGGAGATGGTTTCTTTGCTTTTTTTTAATAATGTAGGATCTTTTCCAGAATCGGTAGGGTTTTGCTTTCTGCGTCCAGAAGGGGGCGGGTCTGAAACGAGCAGTAGTATAACCTGTGGACATACTTATTACAGAGGAATTAACTGAAGCAGTACTTGTGGAAGCTCCCACAGTGTATGTTGATGTTGAACATACAAGAGAAGTGGTAACTGTATTTGTTACTGTTGAAGCAGAGCTGGTTTTACCAAGACTTGCTTGTCAAGAGAATCGTATTGCCTTGATGCAATCATAGCTCGTATCTCTGCTGGAGTGTGTCCAGCGATTTTCTTCATCCTCTCGAATCTTCCGAGAGCGGCTGATTAGAATAATAATAATAATAATTAACTAAATTTTCAACTCGGAAAAATAGAAATCATATGCATTGACATCAAAACGTGGAGACAAAAGTTTTATTTTCTTATCTCTCGCCGGCCTGTGCGTTAACAAGCGAGAGACAAGACACCAGCCCAATGGGCAGGGACGTACACTAAGTTATCAGTTTCGCTCTGGTGTTTATTGTTTTTGCGAAGTCCACAGAGACACCGCTTGGCAGACGGTGTCTAAAAATAGATTGCTCACTGATAAGCACAAGCAAAAGAAGTTGAAGATCACTCTTCGGTTTAGATTTGGAGCTGACACGACCGTACTAATTGAACGCATAAACTCGACTAAAAGTACATTTTGGAGATAGAATTCATTTATTCTTGGTGTCATGCATTGGACATTACATTTTGCTAGCTCTTGACCACGTTATCGTTTATTACAATTTAAAACTTATATCCAGTCCATAAACCAGAGACGACCGGAAGTTCCGTGGATGTTATTGCTTAAATCTGCGTTGGTGCTGGTGCATTTTTAGGAGTCCAGGATGTTGTGAATCAAGGACCAAAACAAGGCAGGTTCGCATTGTAAGAAATTAAGTACATCTGTTTTTTGGCCGATAAGTATGCATAAAAACAATATGCTATGTTGAACACATACTTTGCTGCATAAAAACATTTATCATATAGAATATTTATGGATAACTTCCATCTCATAACTAAAGTACATTTTGGAGATAAAATTCATTTATCCTTGGTGTCATGCATTGGACATTACATTTTGCTACCTCTTGGCCACGTTATCGTGTATTATAATTTAAAACTTATATCCATTACGTTTAATATAATTCCCAACTTGTTATTGGTTAATTTCCATTATATTTATCTCTGAGAGCCCATAAACCAGCGACGACCGGAAGTTCCGTGGATGTTATTGCTTAAATCTGCGATTACTTAGAGCGGCGAATTATTTTTAGGAGCGTCCAGGATGTTGTGAATCAAGGACCAACACAAGGCTGTTTCGTAGTTTAAGAAATTAATAATAATTCTGAAGTTCCATGGATTTTATTGCTTAAATCTCCGTTGATGCTGGCGATGTATTCTTAGGAGCGTCCACGATGTTGTGAATCAAGGACCAAAACAAGGCAGGTTAGTAGTTTAAGAAATTAATAATAATTTTAAAATAAGTACATCCGTATTTTAGATAATCGAAATTAAATTCAATCGACATTAAATATTTATCAAAGAATTATCGATAAATAATTTGCAATATGAATTGTCAACAAATGGCCGATAGATATGCATAAAAATAATATGCTATGTTGAACACTTAATTTGCTGCATAAAAACATTTATCGTATTGAATATTTATGGATAACTTTCATCTAATAACTAAACTACATTTTGGAAATAGAAATCATTTATTCTTGGTGTCATTCATTGGACATTACATTTTGATAGCACGTTATCGTTTATTATAATTTAAAACTTATATCCATTACGTTTACTATAATTCCCAACTTGTATGGTTTAATTTGCATTATATATACCTCTGAGAGCCCAAAAACCAGCGACGACCGGAAGTTCCGTGGATGTTATTGCTTAAATCTGCGATTACTTAGGGCGGCGAATTATTTTTAGGAGCGTCCAGGATGTTGTGAATCAAGGACCAACACAAGGCTGTTTCGTAGTTTAAGAAATTAATAATAATTCGGAAGTTCCATGGATTTTATTGCTTAAATCTGCGTTGGTGCTGGCGATGTATTTTAAGAGCGTCCAGGATGTTGTGAATCAAGGACCAAAACAAGGCATGTTCACATTGTAAGAAATTAAGTACATCTGTGTTATTGATACTCGAAATTAAATTCAATCGACTTAAAATATTAATCAAAGAATTATAGACAAATAATTTGCAATATGAATGGTCAACAAATGTTAAACACTTAATTTGCCGCATAAAAACATTTATCATATAGAATATTTATGGATAACTTCCATCTAATAACTAACGTACATTTTGGAGATAGAATTCATTTATTCTTGGTGTCATGCATTGGACATTACATTTTGCTAGCTCTTGACCACGTTATCGTTTATTATAATTTAAAACTTATATCCAGCCCATAAACCAGAGACGACCGGAAGTTCCGTAGATGCTATTGCTTAAATCTGCGTTGGTGCTGGCGATGCATTTTTAGAATATTCCAGGATGTTGTGAATCAAAGACCAAAACAAGGCAGGTTAGTAGTTTAAGAAATTAATAATAATTTTAAAATAAGTACATACGTATTTTAGATAATCGAAATTAAATTCAATCGACATTAAATATTTATCAACGAATTATCGATAAACAATTCGGAATATGAATTGTCAACAAATGGCGACAAATATGCATAAAAACAAAATGCTATGTTGAACACTTATTTGCTGCATAAAAACATTTATCATATTGAATATTTATGGATAACTTTCATTTAATAACTAAACTACATTTTGGAAATAGAAATCATTTATTCTTGGTGTCATTCATTGGACATTACATTTTGATAGCACGTTATCGTTTATTATAATTTAAAACTTATATCCATTACGTTTAATATAATTTCCAACTTGTATGGTTTAATTTGCATTATATATACCTCTGAGAGCCCATAAACCAGAGACGACCGGAAGTTCCGTGGATGTTATGGCTTTAATCTTCGTTGATGCTGGCGATATATTCTTAGGAGCGTCCAGGATGTTGTGAATCAAAGAATAAAACAAGGCAGGTTTGTAGTTTAAGAAATTACAAATAATTTTAAAATAAGTACATACGTGTTTTTACATTCGAAATTAAATTCAATCGACATTAAATATTAATAAAAGAATTATCGACAAATAATTTGCATTATGAATTGTCCACAAATGGCCGATAAATATGCATAAAAGCAATATGCTATGTTGAACACTTACTTTGCTGCATAAAAACATTTATCATATTGAATATTTATGGATAACTTTCATCTAACAACTAAAGTACATTTTGGAGATAGAATTCATTTATTCTTGGTGCCATGCATTGGACCTTACATTTTGCTACATCTTGGCAACGTTATCGTTTATTATAATTTAAAACTTATATCCATTATGTTTAATATAATTCCCAACTTCCCAACGACCGGAAGTTCCGTGGATGTTATTGCTTAAATCTGCGTTGGTGCTGGCGATGTATTTTTAGGAGCGTCCAGGATGTTGTGAATCAAGGACCAAAACAAGGCAGGTTCACATTGTAAGAAATTAAGTACATATGTTTTTTTGATACTGGAAATTAAATTCAATCGATTTAAAATATTAATCAAAGAATTATAGACAAATAATTCGCAATATGAATTGTCAACAAATGGACGATAAATATGCTATGTTAGACACTTAATTTGCCGCATAAAAACATTTATCATATAGAAAATTTATGGATAACTTCCATCTAATAACTAAAGTACATTTTTTTTTTTTTTAATTTTATTAATTGGAATTAAACAAGTTTACTGATACCTATGTTGCAGCTTTACCAGGTTTTACATAAATTTCTACAGCATAGGCATAGGCAATATATACATTACTTTACAAATTAAGCTAAAAAAATATTTATAATAATCTCGATGGGAGATCATGTGGGTGGAATCTTTTCAGCCTTCTTTTTCGCAGGGGATGGATAAGCCTTCTCGCCAGGGTGTTGGGGTGGGAACCGAGTCGCCGCATGTATCTTTCCGCATGGGTCCTCAGTACATCGCCTATCTTTGGAATATTAAGATCCCTTTCGATATCTCTGGTTCTCATGTACCAGGGGGAGTTACATAGTGATCTAACGACCTTACTTTGAGCAACTCTTATTTTGTTCAGATTAGTTCTGGCCGTAATTCTGTATACTTGCAACGCATACTTCCAAATTGGGTGGATGGATTTATACAGGCGAACTTTATTTGCCAATAAGAGTTTGTTTCTCGGCAAAAAGAGCCACGACATTTTTGCAGCCTTTGAAAGTACTGCTTTCTTGATCATCGTCGTATGCCTCTGTCCTCTGTCCAAAATCACCCCGAGGTATTTGTAGAAGGTCTCGTGTCGAAGTGTGGAGCCGAGCATGGAAATTCCTGAGCAGTTCAAGGGCCTTTTTGTGAATGTGACGCAAGCACATTTGCTGCAATTAATGCCGATATTCCATTTCGTTGCCTACCCCTCGAAGGCCATCACGTATTCCTGTAAGCCCCTGGTTGCATTACTCATGCTTGTACTTCTGACCATTACCGCGGTGTCATCCGCATAGGTTGCAATGAGAACGTTTTCGTCTTCAACTTCTGTACAGCACCAGGAATCCGGCATATCGGAGGTATACATCGAATAAAGAGTCGGGCCTAAAACACTGCCTTGGGGTACACCTGCTGAGATTGTACGCGTAGATTGTCGCCATCGACAACCACACTGAACTGTCTGTTCGATAGAAAGCTTTTGATAAGAAGAACTAGCTGTGGCGTCAAAAGGTTCTTAAGTTTACTTAGAAGACCATCATGCCATACTCTATCAAAGGCTTGTTGTATATCCATGAATACAGCGGTTGTATACATTTTGTCCTCCATTGCCTCCAAAGCAAAGTTTGTCACTCGGTGCAGCTGTTCTGGAGTGCCATGACTTTTTCGGAAACCGAACTGCCACTTTGGAATAGCTTGGCTCACGCTTGGAAGTTTGAGGATGCGCTCTAGTATTACCCTTTCCAACATTTTCCCTAGCGCGGGTAGAAGACTAATGGGCCTATATTCATCTACTTCAGTGGGTTGCTTTCCAGGCTTCGGAATCATCGTTATGATTGCCGATTTCCATTTGTTTGGAAAGTGTCCCAGCCTTAGGGCGCTATTAAACAATAGGACTACGAAAAGTACAGTTTTGATGGGAAGGAGTTTAAGCGTCTTGTTGTCTAGGAGGTCCTCACCAGGAAATTTTTTAGGTTTGAGCATTTTAATCTGCGTTACTACCTCTTCCAAAGTAACAGGATTTGTGGGGAGGGCCATTTGAAAAGGTTGGTCCAAGAGTGTTTGCACCCTGTTTCGGTGTTCTGCCGGAGTAAGATTCAATGGCTTAAATCTATTCTCTAAACTGATTGCAAAGATATCGGCCTTCTCCTGACTGGATCCGCACCAACCACCAGCCGGATTTCTGATGGGAGCCTTTGGAATAACTTGTCTTTTAAGGTTATTTGTGAGTTTCCACAGCGAGTAGTTAGTCGATGCATCAGGACTTGCATTTTCCAGCATTTGGTCAAAGTGGTATTGTTTGTTTTTCACCAGAACTTTGTTAAGACGATTTGATAACCTTTTGTAAATGTTGTGGGCGCGTGCGTCTCCTGTTCTGGAAAATTCTTGTCTAGCTCTTCGTTTGAGCTGTATGAGAACTGAAGCGTTTTGTGGAAGTATACTGCGTCTACTCTGAGTAGGAGAATTTCTGCTTCCTGGTGTAGCAAGTGCCGCATCCACGTTAATTGTGTCCATGAACGTCACTATAGCATCTTCGATGTCTTCTGTATAATTTATGTCGATGTTTAGGTTAATGCTTCTGTCTAGGACATTCCTAAATGTTTCGACAGAGGAGCCGGGAGCTAGTAAGGATTTCTTTCTGGATTTATATTGGAAAGTGTGGCTTAATGTTGCAACTAAGGGTAGGTGATCCGAAGATAGATCGAATTTTGTTTCAATTGAAAGTTTATTTATTGGCACCCCATTTACGACAAAAAAGTCCAAAGCTGTTGTCGTCAGTATAGTGTTAGATGAGTAAAAGGTAGGTTAGTTACGATAGCCTCTTGTAGTCGTTTTCCTTGACTGCATGCCCTTAGGTTGCCCCACCATTGATGCTTTGCATTGTAATCCCCTCCTGCTATACACTTGGGGCCCAATGTGATAAGTAACTGATCAAAGTTGTTTTTAGTCCAAGTCTTATTTGGAGGAAGATACAGAGAAGCTATTTTGATAATACCACCACTCGTTGGTACATCGAGACTTGTACATCAGTTGATTTATTTTGACTGTGGCGAATATTGGCTTTGATGAAGATTGCAGAACCGTCTTTGGCGTTGTTACATGGATGATTGGCATAGCCTGGAGTGTATACTTTTAGTCCAGGGCGCATATGATTTCCAGTAATTAGCATGATGTATATAGAGTGGTCAATAAGAAAAAGTCGAAGTTCTTCATTCTTCTGTACTAACCCTCTTGCGTTCCATAATCCGATTTTTAGGTTTGAGACTATCATTTTTTCGAAATCAGAACGTGAACTAGATCACGAAAAGCTTTGTTGAACTCAATCGTTTCCGTGACTAATTTAAATAGTTGATCCAATTTTGCGTTAATGTCCAAGATTGCCTTCTCGAGGATGGCAAGGTTCCTGTTAGAGTTGTATTGCTCCCCAGTACTTTGAGTGATTGTGTTCCTAGCTGGAACGCTGTAGTTGTTTTCAGCTTTAGTTCTTGTCATGTCAGCATAGGAAACTCCATTTCTGACAGCTGACGTCGACGCGTATTGTACATGGCGGATTTCATTATCTCTGTTAATGGTGTAGTTGGGTGGTCTCGGTCCTGGCTTTAATTTTTTACTCAATTCTATTCTGACTTTGCAGCCTTTAAAACTGGCAGGGTGATTCTCCATGCAGTTTGCACATACGTATTGATTGTTTAGGTGTGTCTCACATGATTTTGAACCGGTAGGATGCTCTCCCGCACAATTCCCGCAAACTGGGCTTATATGACAGCAATTGCGCGTGTGGCCAAAATTTTGGCAATTGTAACATTGAGCTATGTCCTTGTTGCGAGTAGCCCTCTCCACTGTAACCCTGTGCCTTCCAATACGGTTTACTTTTAGAGACTCGGCCACATTCGGAGTCGGCTTAAGATTGACAAAAAACAGATTTTGTCTAGTTTGTGCATTAGTGGCTTCTTCGTCGTCGTTTCCACCAGCCAAGATTTCATTCCAGCCAGGCTTCCTTGGGGAGTAGATGTTCAGTACAACGAAGCCTTTGTCTGTGAAGCAAGCAGCGCTCTATTTCTTCTCTTGGGACAGTTGAGTGTATGTTCTTCAGCACCAGCCTATATGGTTTTTCCTCGCGGAGTTGATGATACCAAAACTGGCAATTCAGGGCAGCCAAGCTACGGACCACACTTCTGATTGACGTTGCAACTGCTGTGTAGACTCGAGAGATTCCTGATCTGGAAGTACGTATGTCATATTTACCTTCAGCGATTATCTGGTTAAGGGTGCTTTCTAGCTTACTGATACTGTTAACATTTGGAACACATATTATAGGAGGTTTTGGAGCTGCCGTTTGACGCGGCTGGTCATTATTTGAGTTGTCGGCGCTAAATTCAATTGATTCCTCATTAGTCTCCAAATCTTCGGTAGGGCTTATTTCTTCAGCTAAAGGTGCGAAACGGTTGTTGCGCAGACTAGTTGAGGGCGAAGCTTGTCTTGTTTTTCCCATAGACGCTCGGGAGATGGTTTCTTTGCTTTTTTTCAATAATGTAGGATCTTTTCCAGAATCGGTAGGGTTTTGCTTCCTGCGTCCAGAAGGGGGGCGGGTCTGAAACGAGCACCCCAGACGGGGAACCTCTGGTGAAGTAGTATAACCTGTGGACATACTTATTACAGAGGAATTAACTGAAGCAGTACTTGTGGAAGCTCCCACAGTGTATGTTGATGTTGAACAAACAAGAGAAGTGGTAACTGTATTTGTTACTGTTGAAGCAGAGCTGGTTTTACCAAGACTTGCTTGTGAAAGGCCAAGAGAATCGTATTGCCTTGAGGCAATCATAGCTCGTATCTCTGCTGGAGTGTGTCCAGCGATTTTCTTCATCCTCTCGAATCCGTTCAGCTCTTCCGAGAGCGGCTGATTAGAAGGGGTGTTTTTATCCATTTAATAATTAACTAAATTTTCAACTCGGAAAAAATAGAAATCATATGCATTGACATCAAAACGTGGAGACAAAAGTTTTACAAAAGACGATCGGAAGTTCCGTGGATGTTATTGCTTAAATCTGCGTCGGTGCAGGCGATGTATTTTTAGGAGCGTCCAGGATGTTGTGAATCGAGGACCAAAACTAGGCATGTTCGCATTGTAAGGAATTAAGTACATCTGTTTTTTTGATGTTCGAAATTAAATTCAATCGACTTAAAATATTAATCAAAGAATTATCGACAAATAATTCGCAATATGAATTGTGAACATATGGCCGATAAATATGCATAAAAATAATATGATATGTTGAAGAAAGACGCGATATAGAAGACAGTAAAGGACGAGGAAATATATGTAAATATATGTCAGAACATAATACTCTGTAGGGATCATGCAACTCATAGTTAGATCTACAATGATTTAAAATTAGAAGTACGTAAGTTCTAGTAAATCTGCTTGGAACAGTGAAGTTTAGCCGACTAACCAAGTCGGGACTATCCACTTCACCACGAATAAGGTTAAAAATAAAGACTGTTCCAAGCATCGTTAAACGGTTAGTTAAGGAGGGAAAGTTAATTAACATTATTCTATTCGAATAAGGAGGTAATCTACGGTTTGCATCCGCCGTAAGGCAAAAAGTAAGAAGCTCTTTTGAACCGATTCAATGCGGTCCGAGTAAACTTCATATTGTGGACTCCAAACAGGTTATACATACTCGAGGATCGGACGGACTAGAGAAATACATAATTTTTGGTCATGTAAGGATCATCAAATTCCTTTGACCACCGTTTTAAAAAAACAAGCACACCCCTGGCCTTATTGACACTAGACAAAATATAGTGTGAAAATTTAAGTTTAGGGTCCAGAAGAACACCAAGATCATCAACATGTGATATTCTGTCCAAAGAGCACCCACTTAAAGTGTAAGTTGCGTGCATTGAGTTGGCACGACAAAAGGTCATAACTTTACACTTAGAGCTATTTAAGTTTAATACGTTATCACGGCACCAGGTTTGAAAGCAATCTAGATCGGATTGTAAGTTTAAATGGCGAGAAATGTCCTTATATCGCAAGCATAATTTTACATCATCAGCGTACATTAGTACACGCGAATGATTTATTATTAAGGGAAGGTCGTTAATAAATAAGGCTCCCTTGTGGGACGCCGGATGTGACTCGGATAAAACAAGAAAGAGAATTTTTAAAGAGGACCCGTTGCGTCCTGCCATTCAGATAACTTAGAATCCAATTTAGGAGATCAACAGGGAAACATAATAAAACAAGTTTTTTTATATAAAGTGAATGATTAACAGAGTCAAATGCTTTACTGAAATCCGTATAAATGACATCTGTTTGAAGATAATTTTTGAAACCCTGTACATGGTGAAATAATTGACCTACAAAGGTGCTGCAAATGAGGAGTGATAACGTTTTCAAAAAGCTTAGGGATAGCAGACAATTTGGAGATTCCTCTGTAATTGCTTGCATCCGATTTGCTATCTTTTTTATGGAGAGGGATCCCAAAAGACTCCTTCCATATTTGGGGGAACTGAGTAGATTCCAAAGATAATTTAAACAGTTTTAGTAGAGGTTTGCATAAGGCTTCCGCACAGAATCTAAGCACGCAGCCAGGAATTCCGTCGGGACCGGCTAATAGAAAGGCTTAACTCGCTGAAGATCATAAAGCACTGAGCTTTCGTTTAAAGCGGCGCAGAATATTAAATTTGACATTGATACCGCGTAAGAGTAAGGTCGTTCGGAATGAGGTAACGTAGAATATGTGGTTTTGAAAAAACTTGGCAAATAGATCGGCTATTGCCTAATCCGATGTTACCGAAGTATTTTCAAAAAATAGCGGGGGAGGGTAACTCGTTGTTTTGCGCTTAGTGTTAACGAAATTATAAAACTGTTTGGGATCCTGTGCGAACTTACAACGGTTTAAATAATTCTTATAACACTGAGCATTAGCCACGGTAAAATTTAACCGAGCACTTACATATTTAGAAAATATAGATTGAGAACCGGTATTTTTAAATTTTATATAAAGTCTGGACTTAACATTTCTTAGATGTGTCAACTCTTTATTAAACCAAGGAGGTTTGTTAGAGGTAGACGGATAGTACATCGGAACACAAGAGTTGAAGAATGATTTAATTGAATTATAAAAAATATCTATGGCATCAGCCATTATGTTGCAAGAATATAGATCGGACAAATAATTCGCAATATGAATTGTCAACAAATGGCCGATAAATATGCATACAAATAATATGATATGTTGAAGAAATAATTTGCTGCATAAAAACATTTATCATATTTATGGATAACTTCCATCTAATAACTAAACTAAATTTTTTTTTTTTCGCGCGAGTCCCACGGCTACCCCTCCCGCCCAACCGACCGAGGGCCGCTGCCGTGTATCGTACGGCTCGAATCGCGGGAAGATAGACGCTATATAGAAGACAGTAAAGGACATGGAAATATATGTATGCTAGTAGTAATATCTAAGAATTCGTTAAGTACGTTAGCATTGATCGCTTTAAAAACGGCAGAAAAAATCTGGCAAAATATCAAAACATTTTTCAAAAGTGTGGGCGTGGCAGCTTTGGGCGGTTTGTGGGCGTTAGAGTGCGCGTGGCAGCATAATTCAACAAACTTGCGCTGCGTCTATGTCCCTGGAGTCTGTATGCTTAATCTCAACTTTCTAGCTTTTGTAGTTCCTAAGATCTGACGTTCATACGGACAGACAGACGAACAGACGGACGGACAGACGGACATGGCCAAATCTACTCAGCTATTGATCCTGATCAAGAATATATATACTTTATATGGTCGGAAACGCTTCCTTCTGCTTGTTACATACTTTTCAACGAATCTAGTATACCCTTTTACTCTACGAGTAACGGAGATTTAAGCAATAAAATCCATGGAACTTCCGATCGTCTCTGGTTTATGGGCTCTCAGAGGTATATATAATGGAAATTAAACAATAACAGGTTGGGAATTATATTAAACGTAATGGATATAAGTTGTACATTATAATAAATGATAACGTGGCCAAGAGCTAGCAAAATGTAATGTCCAATGAATGACACCAAGAATAAATTAATTCAATCTCCAAAATGTTGGTTTAGTTATTAGATGAAAGTTATCGATAAATATTCAATATGATAAATGTTTTTATGCAGTAAATTAAGTGTTCAACATAACATTTTGTTTTTATGCATATTTATCGGCCATATGTTCACAATTCATATTGCGAATTATTTGTCGATATTTCTTTGATTAATATAAAGTTGTCAAATATCTCCCTTCCGCCTTTTTGTCTTTTGAATTTCGCGGCTATGTACAAAGCGCTACAGAGCTCGTATCTGGCAATACTATACATAATCAAGTCATGGAATACATCGAGTTAGACCGGCATGTGGCATCTCGTGACATCGCCCAGGAGATGGGAGTTAGTCACCAAACCATTTTATACCATCTGCAGAAGGCTGGATACAAAAAAAAGCTTGATGTTTGGGTGCCGCATGATTTGACGCAAAAAAACCTTCTGGACCGAATCAACGCCTGCGATATGCTGCTGAAACGGAACGAACTCGACCCATTCTTGAAGCGGATGGTGACTGGCGACGAAAAATGGATCACATACGACAATATCAAGCGAAAACGGTCGTGGTCGAAGGCCGGTGAATCGTCCCAAACAGTGGCCAAGCTGGTATTGACGGCCAGGAAGGTTTTGCTGTGTGTTTGGTGGGTTTGGAAGGGAATCATCCACTATGAGCTGCTCCCATATGGCCAGACGCTTAATTCTACCATCTACTGCGAACAACTGGACCGCTTGAAGCAGGCGATCGACCAGAAGCGTCCAGAATTGGCCAACAGGAAGGGTGTAGTGTTCCAACAGGACAACGCCAGACCACACACTTCGTTGATGACTCGTCAGAAGCTACGGGAGCTCGGATGGGAGGTTTTATCGCATCCACCATATAGCCCGGACATAGCGCCAAGTGATTACCACCTGTTCCTGTCCATGGCGAATGCCCTTGGTGGTGTAAGGTTGAACTCAAAAGAGGCTTGTGAAAAGTGGCTGTCCGAGTTCTTCGCAAATAAGGAGGGGGGCTTCTACGAGGGAGGTATTATGAAGTTGCCGTCTAGATGGAAACAGATTATCGAACAAAACGGCGCATATTTGAACTAAATCCGATCACTGTAACACTTTTTATAAAGCATTGAATAAAGAGCAAAAAAGCGGAAGGGAGATATTTGACAACCTTGGGACGCTGGATAAGCGTGCAACCCGTTGGATCGATTGAACTATTCCGTAATTGGAAAAATATAACTGGAGTCGCGTGATAAAGCAGATACCCAAATTAATCGAAAGCTAAGGTTTGTTGATTTAGAGTTATACATGGTCGCTAAAAAAATCGCACAAAAGTAATTTAAGAACCAAATTATCGCATCACTTTAGACAGGATGTGGACAACGCCTGAATAAATGAAGAAATTTGGGTCTGCTAGTTGCAAAGGCTGCATATGCTTTAAAGATTCTACAGGTAAAGTACAGGATTGTAGATTCTTGTCCAGTTGTGGCACTATATATGCAGAAGTTTTAAATTGGATGTGGGGCTTGACGGGAGAACATATGTTGAGTTGACGCTTTCTGGTCTTAGCCGCAAAGGTGAAGCCTTAAGCATGGGTAGATTTAAAATGCAAGTTAAACAAGTTAAACAAGCGTTCTGAAATAATGGAGTGGGCTTTATATCTTCCTGGTGGTTAAAGGTGTATACGGGGGTGGTGGTCAGGATTGACCTCTGATTGGACTGGTGGAGTCCAATTTCGGTGCATGAGTGTGTTGTGGCTTCCTCTGTAAGTAATGCAGTAATGCGTGCTGGTGTAATTCCTAAGAAGATGCGTTCTGGCAATACAGCTTAAACACTAAATCTGCTGTTTTATATATTTTTGCCGCTCTACTTGGGATGGATAGTTTTTTTACGAACAAAGTTTACAGGATTGTAGAGTTACCGTCACACTATTTTTAAAGGTCTAAATCGCCCGCGAGCTATTGCTCTGGCTTGAGCGTTTAACTTAAATAGCTTCAATTGCCTCAAGCTTTCGATGACGATCTTGTAAGACAGCCTGGAATTCAGCCCAGAGTAATATATCTGCAAGAATAAATGTGACGATCGGAACAAAAACACCGGGGTCGCTGTATTAAGCGAGGAAACAAATAAAAAATTAATAATCGATTTAGACAAAGGTAAGGGGCGACGGATTACGCGTAAAAAATGTGGTACTCGTAACAAATTATATCATCGTTTTATCGTTATCTTCTTTCCTTCTGGTATAATGGACAACGTTTTCCGCGCAAATCAAGGTAGTTAACCAGCTTACCAGCTTTACTAGAACATCCTCAACCTTCCAAAATGTTGCGAGAATGTTGCTTGTTCCATTTTTGCGGTTGATAGTACTTTGGGGTGTGAAGTCTGAATTCGTTGGTTTTGTGTTTGGTGCTGATCGTGGAACTTGGAGCGATGTGCTCGTTGATTTTAGTGTAGTTGTCGATGTGCTTTTGCTTAGAGTGGGATTTGTGAAAGGCGCAGAGGAGACAATCAAAATGTTTTTGCCTCCTCAATGTGGCCAATTGGCGAAAACCGTGCGGGGCAAACCATTCGGTCTACTTGGACAAATACGGGGACGCTGGATAAATCGTGCAACCACGTAAAAAATCGAAACATACTTATATATTTGGGACGCTTAATAAATCGTTCAACCAATAGCGAACAAAGGTAAGAACCAAATTATCGCATCACTTTAGACAGGATGTGGATGCGCAGGACAACGCGTGAAAAAATGTGACGATCGAAACAAAAACACCGGGGTCGCTGTATTGAGCGAGAAAAAATAAAAATATAACAATCGGAATTAATCGATTTACACAAAGGTAAGGGGTGACGGATTACGCGTGAAAAATGTGGTACTCGTAACAAATTATATCATCGTTTTATTGTTATCTTCTTTCCTTTTGGTATTTTGGACAACGTTTTCCGCGCAAATCGAGGTAGTTAACCAGCTTTACTGGAACATCACCAACCTTCCAAAATGTTGTGAAAATGTGGCTTGCTCCATTTTTGCGGTTGATTAGTAACTTGGGGTGTGAAGTCTGAATTCGTAGCTTATGTGTTTGGTGCTGATCATGGAACTTGGAGCGATGTGCTCGTTGATTTTAGTGTAGTTGTCCATGTGCTTTTGCTTCGAGTGGGATTTTTGAAGGGCGCAGAGGACTAGCTCTGAGCTCTAACTCGATGAAACGTTTAAGAGACAATCAAACATGTTTTTACCTCCTCAATGTGGCCAAGTGGCATGTAAAGCTCTTGGAAAAGCCGAAAACCGTGCGGGGCAAAACATTCGGTTCACTTGGAGAAATACGAGGACGCTGGATAAATCGTGCAACCACGTAAAAAATCGAAACAAACTTATATATAATATTTGGGACGCTGGATAAGCGTGCAACCCGTTGGATCGATTGAACTATTCCGTATTTGGAAAAATATAACTGGAGTCGCGTGATAAAGCAGATACCCAAATTAATCGAAAGCTAAGGTTTGTTGATTTAGAGTTATACAGGGTGCTAAATAAATCGCACAAAAGTAATTAAAGAACCAAATTATCGCATCACTTTAGACAGGATGTGAACAACGCCTGAATAAATGAAGAAATTTGGGTCTGCTAGTTGCAAAGGCTGCATATGCTTTAAAGATTCTACAGGTAAAGTACAGGATTGTAGATTCTTGTCCAGTTGTGGCACTATATATGCAGAAGTTTTAAATTGGATGTGGGGCTTGACGGGAGAACATATGTTGAGTTGACGCTTTCTGGTCTTAGCCGCAAAGGTGAAGCCTTAAGCATGGGTAGATTTAAAATGCAAGTTAAACAAGTTAAACAAGCGTTCTGAAATAATGGAGTGGGCTTTATATCTTCCTGGTGGTTAAAGGTGTATACGGGGTGGTGGTCAGGATTGACCTCTGATTGGACTGGTGGAGTCCAATTTCGGTGCATGAGTGTGTTGTGGCTTCCTCTGTAAGTAATGCAGTAATGCGTGCTGGTGTAATCCCTAAGAAGATGCGTTCTGGCAATACAGCTTAAACACTAAATCTGCTGTATTATATATTTTTGCCGCTCTACTTGGGATGGATAGTTTTCTTACGAACAAAGTTTACAGGATTGTAGAGTTACCGTCACACTATTTTTAAAGGTCTAAATCGCCCGCGAGCTATTGCTCTGGCTTGAGCGTTTAACTTAAATACCTTCAATTGCCTCAAGCTTTCGATGACGATCTTGTAAGACAGCCTGGAATTCAGCCCAGAGTAATATATCTGCAAGAATAAATGTGACGATCGGAACAAAAACACCGGGGTCGCTGTATTGAGCGAGGAAACAAATAAAAAATTAATAATCGATTTAGACAAAGGTAAGGGGCGACGGATTACGCGTAAAAAATGTGGTACTCGTAACAAATTATATCATCGTTTTATTGTTATCTTCTTTCCTTTTGGTATTTTGGACAACGTTTTCCGCGCAATTCGAGGTAGTTAACCAGCTAACCAGCTTTACTGGAACATCCTCAACCTTCCAAAATGTTGTGAAAATGTGGCTTGCTCCATTTTTGCGGTTGATTAGTAACTTGGGGTGTGAAGTCTGAATTCGTAGCTTATGTGTTTGGTGCTGATCATGGAACTTGGAGCAATGTGCTCGTTGATTTTAGTGTAGTTGTCCATGTGCTTTTGCTTCGAGTGGGATTTTTGAAGGGCGCAGAGGACTAGCTCTGAGCTCTAACTCGATGAAACGTTTAAGAGACAATCAAACATGTTTTTTGAAGGGCGCAGAGGACTAGCTCTGAGCTCTAATTCGATGAAACGTTTAAGAGACAATCAAACATGTTTTTACCTCCTCAATGTGGCCAAGTGGCATGTAAAGCTCTTGGAAAAGCCGAAAACCGTGCGGGGCAAAACATTCGGTTCACTTGGAGAAATACGGGGACGCTGGATAAATCGTGCAACCACGTAAAAAATCGAAACAAACTTATATATTTGGGACGCTGGATAAGCGTGAGTTACCTCCGGGGAGCTTCGTGAGGTATTGTAATGCGGAAGACAGGGGGGGTTTGTGAGGAGGAATACGATCAGTAATTTGTTGCGAGAATCAGTGATTTATTTCGAGATTTTAACATGGATATGTCCACAAGTTCTTGGTGCTCAACATCGACTGACTGTCGCATTTTCCTTTCGTCTTAAATAAGCTAACAGTGAATATGTATGTAAGTGTTCCAATGTTAAGGTTCTTAGAAATAAAGTATCTGACACAGCAGAAAGTATAAGTATGTTTATAAGTATGTATATGGAATCGTATGCGTTGCCCTGTCTGAGCGAAAAGAATGTGGTGTCAGCTCTCTGGGCGGATGCCGGCAGCTGACTCGCCGTTGATGTTTATGTTGCAACTTTGTATCGCAAAGCTTCCCGGTTCGATGTCTTCTATTTGTGTAGGCGAGGTGGTTTAGGGGGAGGGGTGGTGTATAGTACCGATGGATCGGTAACTCCTCCCCCCCAGTTTGGAGCGACGGCCATAACGGAGGAATTGGTGGAGCGACGATTGGAAGGATGTGTTCGGACCCGGTATGGAAGATGTGGGTGTCCCTACGAAGTGTCCAGGTGAGTATTACGGCGATTAGGGATATGGTGAAGAGGATGTACAGGGTTGTCGAGTGTCGAGCGTTTCCTGCGGTGACGACCAGTAGTTTGTTGGATGTTGTGATCGTATCCAGGTGAAGTCTTTCTAAGGTAAGTACGTTTACAGTGGCATTTTTATTAGTTTCCGCATTGGTGGTAGGAAGAAGTCGGGATGCTCTTCTGTTGATACCACTGTGTTGTCGTAGTTAATTTCGTTGATTCGTAATGTGCAATTATTATATTTAATTATGGCCGATCCGTTGATGTTCGTTATGGTTTGGTTGGAGGAGATGATTGGGAGGTTGTACCCGTTAAATATAAATATGAAGCCTTTTTCCGGTTCGAAGACATCAGTCGTGAGTCCCGTTTCCTTTATGTCGCAGTAGCTGGTTTTATTCTGGGTAAGGTGTCCCAGGCAAGTATTATTTTTAAGATTATTGATGGAATCGATTTCGCAGATGAATTGTTCTTCGATTACAGGGCATTTATACATAGTTGAAAACATACTATTACTTTTGTTATTATATATTAAGTACTTAGGTGCTATTACAAATTGTGTGGAGTTAATTGGAAGAGGAATTAATCTTGCCATTTCATAGTTAGAATTAATAAAATAGGGATTTTGATATTGAAAATTATTTTGTCTTGGTAATTGACTGTGTTCATTTTTAACAGGTTATAAATGTGCTGTTCGGATTTTATTGTATAGTTTTGGGTTTCGAAAATTTTTTTGATTTTGGTTATTTCTGTCTTATCTAAGATGAGTTTTGGGATAACATTAATTTTGGCAAGCAGTGTACTTTCGATAATGTCGTTTAAATGGCTAAGTAATAAATCTATATTATAATTAAGCCTATTTATGTACTGTAGTTTCTTTATTTCTTCTTCATTGTTATATATTTTTTGTAAATTGTATTTTGAATGTTTTCGAAGAAGTTTTTAATTAAATTCTGTTCGTTGTTAATGTGTCTTGTTAAGTTTTCGAACCGTAGTTGAACTTCATCGTTAAATGAGTTCTGTATTTTGAAGTTATTTGAGATGGTGGTGGATTGGCTTTTTAGGTGGTTAATTTCCGTTTCTATATTCTTTGCATCATTGGCATCCATGTTGCCAGTGACGACTTTGACTAAACTACCTAACCCGTTAATAAGACCTCTTTTGTGGCGTGAAAAGGGTGTTAGTGCGTCTATTTTACTTTGAGTTTGGGCGAGCTTAGCATTTAGTATTAATATAGAGTCGGTGAGTGTTTCATCGTGTCTTAGGGTATCGATAGTGTGATATAATTTTTCGATACAGTTGGTGTATTCGGACAGATCAATTATGTGGCTAATTTTTTTATAGTTTCCTATCACGAGTGTTTTCCCTAGCGGCACTTTTGCTAAGAGGTTGGTGTTATTGAAGTTGTGGATGGAGATAGATTGGTATGCCCCATGGAAGGATCTGGAATGCAGGTGGAAAGGCTTAAGTCATTTGGAGGTTTGAATACTTTCCTAATTTTTGATTTGTGGATTTTTGGTTTTTTGTAGTTACTAGGGTTTTTCCTTTGTCTTTTGCTGTTCTGTGTAAGGAAAACCGAGGTGTTAATTTATTTCTCCTGTTCTCCTTTCTGAAAATTGTGCTGTTAGGTTGTATTGTTGTTGGTTCTACTCTGTTTGTGTTTAGCTTTTCTGTCCTTTGCTGGGCGTTTGTGGACAATTTTTCTTTTATTTCGGAGTATAGTTTGTCTTGGAACGTATTTAGTTTATTTAAATAGTCATGCTCATTATTGGGTATTATTGTTTTATCAAATAAATGGGTCCTACCATTAAAAAGTTCAAAAGGGGTGTGGTTAGTGGCGGAGTGGATTGCGTTATTATAAGTTATTACGGTTTCTGACATTATTTCCTCGTGGTCTGTAGGTAGTTTGTGTTTTTTTCGTGTGTCTAGTATTATTCTGTAAATCTCTGTCAAAGAGGAGTGTAGGCGTTCTACTGGGGAGTTACTTGAGGACTGCTGGAATGACGTGACATGGAGAATTATATTATATTGAGAGCAGAACTTTCGAAATATGTCGTTGCAAAATTCTACTCCTTGGTCGTGTATTAACTTTTTGGATAGTCCAAATTGACTGAAAAAGTTTTTTATAGCTTTGATGCAATTGATACCGTTTCTATTTGGAATGGGGTAAACGGCTGCGAATTTGGAGAACTTGTCTATGATTGTCAGGTTAAAATTATTGTTAATAGTGTAGACGTCTATGTGTATTATGTCGAGGGGTTTCGTTGGGTTTCTGGGGTTTCAAATAAAATGTTTTGCGGTTGCCTATCATACTTAAACTTTAGACAGGTTTCACAATTTCTAATTAATTCAGAGATTTTGCTTTTCATATTAGGGAAGTAGGTTTCTCGTTTGAGGTGGAGGAATGTTTCATCTATGCCTCTATGATTGCTATTAATGTGATATTCGTGAATGAATTTATTTTGTTCGGGGGTTCCTACGATTTCGTGGAGAAGTGATTTGCACCTGATAATTTTAAAGTGTTTTTTGTGTGCAAAATACGTTAAGAAAGCTTTTACTATTAATGCGGAATTATTATCGTCTGCCAAGAATGCGCAAATCCTGTTAGGTTTTAGGGTTCCTTTCAAGATTTTAGCGATATTGTCGAAGTCGAAAGAGGGTTGTGAATATTTTTTCCTAAGCTTTTGTTTAAATGGTGTTGTAGTTTGGCAAGACGTGTTTGTATCTATTTCTAGTATGAGTTGTGTGTTAAATTCGTTAATAGGTTTTTCAGAAGTGGGGCAAGGCTCAACCGTTAGTGTTTCGTTGTGATTTAAATTTGGGTCCGCTCTACTTAAGGCGTCTGCGATTACATTTTGTGAACCTTTTTTGTGAATTATTTCGAAATTGTATTCCATGAGTTGGAGTCTCCAACGGATTATTTTAGAGTTCGGTTCTTTAAAGTTCATAAGCCATATTAGTGGCTTGTGATCGGTAACAATAGTAAATTTTACGCCGTAAATATATGGCCTGAAGTACTTTACTGCCCATATTATGGCCAGCATTTCTTTTTCTATGGTTGAATAGTTAACTTCGGTGTCGGAGAGGGTCCTGCTGGCGAAGCATACAGGTCTATCGTTTTGTAGGGAACCTTGAGATAGTACGGCTCCTAACGCGAAGTTACTAGCATCCGTAGTAAGAATGAATGGTTTTTCGAAATCTGGGTGTATGAGGATTGGATCGTTGGAAAGAAGGGTTTTGCACTGTTCGAATGCGTCTACGAAGTCTTTGTCTGTAGTAACTTGTCTTTTGCCTTTCAACTGTTTAGTCATGGGTTTTGTTATTCGTGCGAAGTCCCTTATAAACTTCCTATAATATCCCAGTAGACCGAGGAAAGATTTGATGGCTCTTCTGTTGGTGGGGCAAGGGAATTTTTGGATTGCACTAATCTTATTCGGGTTGGTTTTATCCCGTCTTGTGTGACTATGTGGCCTAAGAATTCGATCTCTTTTCTTAGGAATTCTGATTTTGAAGGTTGTAGTTTGAAGTTTGCTGCTCTAAGTTTTTCGAATACCATTTTTATGTCCAATAAGTGTTTTTGTAGGGAAGGCGAGAAGATTATGATATCGTCAAGATAAACTAGGCAAATGGTGCCGTTAAGGTCGCCAAGAACGCTGTCCATAACCCGTTGAAAGGTAGCCGGTGCGTTTTTTAAGCCGAAGGGCATTCGTATGAATTCATAGTGACCCCCTTCGACTGTAAAGGCTGTTTTGGCAATATCTTCTTGTTTCATCTCGATTTGATGAAAACCGCTAGTTAGGTCGAGCGTTGAAAAGTATTTTGCCTTGCCTATGTTATCTAATATATCATTTATGTTTGGGATGGGGTATCTGTCCGAAATGGTTTTGTCGTTGAGTTTGCGGTAGTCTATTACAAGTCGCCATTTCCTGTTCCCTGTTCCGTCGAGCTTTTTTGGAACCACCCACACCGGGGCGCTCCAAGGGGAGTGGCTAGATCTAATAATTTGTTGGTCTAACATGGATTCGATTTGTTTTTTGACTTCTGTTTTATGGACAAAAGGGTATCTGTAGGATTTTGCGTGGATTGGAGTGTTGTCTATGGTGGGGATGGAGTGTGTGATTTTGTTGGTAAAAGTTAATGGTGTTTCTGGGTTGTAGAATATGTCACGAAATTGTTTGCATAGAGTTGTTAAGGCTAGTTTTCTTCTGGTTAAGGTGTTCTGTTAAGATTGTAATTGGGGTGTAGCGTTATCAAGGGGTGTGGCTGATATGTTAAAGAGCTCAATATGGTCATTTTTATTGTAAGGGGTGGTTTCTAGGGGTATTCTAGGTATAGTAGTTTATCTGAGTCGGATTGGTTAGAGATTTCAACATTGGCAATATTATTGTTTGATTTATATAGTCCCTCTGACAGCGATAACTCGTTGTTTAGTTGTGTGGTACAACAATAGAATTCCCCATGCTTAGTCTTTACTGGTAGTGGTAAGATAACTTTACTGTAGGCAGGAATGTTAAAAATATTCGAAGCTTGGTTAGTGTACAAGAATATTGGGAGTGTAGACTTTGAAGTTACTAGTCGTAAGTTTACTAGGTCTATTTTGCTTCTAGGTATGATAATAGGTCCATTCCTATGAGACCATTGAAGTACGAATGAAATTTGAATTTAAGTAGGGTAATTTGACCTTCGGTTTTGAACTCGGGTGGCATTGGGAATATTGCCTTTTCCTCTATTTTGAAACTATTTAGTGCTGTTGTAATTGAGGTGGATATTGGTAGGATTGTGCACTCTAGTTGGTTAGCGGATTCTGGGTCAATGAAGGAGTTATTGGATCCTGTATCGATAAGAAATGACAAAGGGGATTTTGTTGGAGATTTAGAGTTATGTATGGGAGGGAAGTTGCATGTGTGGTAGGATTTAAGTATCCTGTTGGGCTCCTGAGGCTGGTGCTTGAAAATTTAGGTTGGTAGGGCAGTGTTGGGTGAGTTCTCTTTCCTCTATGTTGTGTAGTTCATATTTTGGTGTTTTATTGTCCCTAAATGGGTTACTAGCCCTGTTGCCAGTGTTGGCCTGACGATATTGGGAATTGGGGTTTGAATAATGATTAGTGTGGTTTTGGGTGTAAGATGAGTTACGGTTGTTACGGTCATTGTTGTCTCTGCGATTGTTACTGTTATTGTAATTGTTAGTTCGTCGTTCGGTGTTGTTTTGTGTAGGGGGGTATGGGTTTCTGTTATGGTAGCGAGCCCTTTCTCTTTGACATAGTTCGTAAGCTGCTTCAATAGTCTTGGGGTCTTTCAATCTGATGATTGTTTTAAGCGGTTCTCTAATTCCTGAAATGAAGGCATTTAGACAGACTTCGTCATATAGTGTTTTCTTGGCTTCAATGATTGTAGCCGACTGTCCACTATTGGAAGTAGTGGATATAAGTTGGCTCCTAATCCTTGATAAGCCGAAAAACAATTGCCCTAGAGTTAGGTTGTCCGGGAAAGATTGGAGCTCGCCTAAGAGGCTAGCCTCGCTTTTCTTGCTAGAATATAAACGTAGTAGGTTACTCTTATATCGTCCCATATAAGTTTGGTGTTGGCTAGGTTAAGAGCTTCGTCTGCTCTTCCGACTATTTTGTTCCTAATTGCCCTGAGTGTTAACAGTCCGTACGGCGTCTGGTCGGTACCCCTAATGAGCATGATTATTTCCTCAACGCTAGTTATATATTTATCGAGTTGGCCTGGGGTCCCATCGAAAGTCGGAAGTTCTTTAACAAAGGCTAAAATATCGGTGGCACTAAGTGCCGTAGCAATACTGCTGAAGCCACTGACAGTAGGTGTTAGTGGGGCGGAATTGTTTCCAGAGGCGTTGCCCGAATCCATATTTATAGGTTGAAGGGGGGTAAGGGTTTATCTTCTCTAATTACGGGGAGGGTGTTTGTTTTAGTAACTGATCGTGTGACTCTTTTTGGAAATGTTTGTGATCCTAATACGGAGCGAGTTGTCTGTTTTATAGTTTGTGTTAACTTTTTTGACATTTAAAACAATTTACAATGAACTTAGTTACTCTTAATTACGTGTTTATTGTTGGATAGTGTGTTTTCTTGTGCGTTAATTTCTGTAATATAGTGATATTAGTGTATGTATGTATAATTTAAATAATTTATTTGTGTTGAAAGAGTGAGAATATGGGTGCATGTTTCAAAAAAAAATTTTTTATTTATTATTACTTCTTGTTGTTTTTCTTTTATTAAGGTGTGCAATTTATATGTAATTTGTGGTTTTGTATCCCGCCTTAAGAATCATACATTTTATTGCTCGAATAGTGTTATTTGCATTTGGAATATTTGTGTGTGTGTATATTGCTTTAGTTGTTTGCGCATATATATATGTACACGTGAAAATAATGATGTGGTACTTGGCCTTAATAAACTTCGGCAGTGACTATCAGCGATTGATTTCACACAAGTACTTTACACGTCACTTTTACACGTATGTATATATGGTTATGTTGTGTATATATTTTTGTTGTATGTGTATGTATTGTTGCGGTGTAGTACCAGGCCTTTAATATTTCGGCAGTGGTTTATCAGCGATTGATGCCACACAGGTACACTACATTTTCTGCATTTGAAATTTTTGTGTGTGTGTATATTGCTTTAGTTGTTTTGCGCATATATACATATGTACACGTGAAAATAATGATGTGGTACTTGGCCTTAATAAACTTCGGCAGTGACTATCAGCGATTGATTTCACACAAGTACTTTACACGTCACTTTTACACGTATGTATATATGGTTATGTTGTGTATATATTTTTGTTGTATGTGTATGTATTGTTGCGGTGTAGTACCTGGCCTTTAATATTTCGGCAGTGGTTTATCAGCGATTGATGCCACACAGGTACACTACATTTTCTGCATTTGAAATTTTTGTGTGTGTGTATATTGCTTTAGTTGTTTTGCGCATATATATATGTACACGTAAAAATAATGATGTGGTACTTGGCCTTAATAAACTTCGGCAGTGACTTTCAGCGATTGATTTCACACAAGTACATCGCACATCATATTTCACGAATACAGCGTATTTTATATTTTTTTTTTTTTTATTATATATATAAGTGTTTTGTATGTTTGTTAAGGCGGTTTATGTATTGTAGTAGAACTTTTGTTGTGATTACTTTTAGAATTTTTAGACATTTTTGCACTTTTTGTTTTGTTTGAACATATTTTTATTCTCGCTTTTTTCCCACAACTACTTACAGTAAGGCTAATAAAAGGTTTAACAATATATTTTCCATTCCAGTTTCCCGGCTGCGCCAGTTACCTCCGGGGAGCTTCGTGAGGTATTGTAATGCGGAAGACAGGGGGGGTTTGTGAGGAGGAATACGATCAGTAATTTGTTGCGAGAATCAGTGATTTATTTCGAGATTTTAACATGGATATGTCCACAAGTTCTTGGTGCTCAACATCGACTGACTGTCGCATTTTCCTTTCGTCTTAAATAAGCTAACAGTGAATATGTATGTAAGTGTTCCAATGTTAAGGTTCTTAGAAATAAAGTATCTGACACAGCAGAAAGTATAAGTATGTTTATAAGTATGTATATGGAATCGTATGCGTTGCCCTGTCTGAGCGAAAAGAATGTGGTGTCAGCTCTCTGGGCGGATGCCGGCAGCTGACTCGCCGTTGATGTTTATGTTGCAACTTTGTATCGCAAAGCTTCCCGGTTCGATGTCTTCTATTTGTGTAGGCGAGGTGGTTTAGGGGGAGGGGTGGTGTATAGTACCGATGGATCGGTAACTCGTGCAACCCGTTGGATCGATTGAACTATTCCGTATTTGGAAAAATATAACTGGAGTCGCGTGATAAAGCAGATACCCAAATTAATCGAAAGCTAAGGTTTGTTGATTTAGAGTTATACAGGGTCGCTAAATAAATCGCACAAAAGTAATTTAAGAACCAAATTATCGCATCACTTTAGACAGGATGTGGACAACGCCTGAATAAATGAAGAAATTTGGGTCTGCTAGTTGCAAAGGCTGCATATGCTTTAAAGATTCTACAGGTAAAGTACAGGATTGTAGATTCTTGTCCAGTTGTGGCACTATATATGCAGAAGTTTTAAATTGGATGTGGGGCTTGACGGGAGAACATATGTTGAGTTGACGCTTTCTGGTCTTAGCCGCAAAGGTGAAGCCTTAAGCATGGGTAGATTTAAAATGCAAGTTAAACAAGTTAAACAAGCGTTCTGAAATAATGGAGTGGGCTTTATATCTTCCTGGTGGTTAAAGGTGTATACGGGGGTGGTGGTCAGGATTGACCTCTGATTGGACTGGTGGAGTCCAATTTCGGTGCATGAGTGTGTTGTGGCTTCCTCTGTAAGTAATGCAGTAATGCGTGCTGGTGTAATCCCTAAGAAGATGCGTTCTGGCAATACAGCTTAAACACTAAATCTGCTGTATTATATATTTTTGCCACTCTACTTGGGATGGATAGTTTTCTTACGAACAAAGTTTACAGGATTGTAGAGTTACCGTCACACTATTTTTAAAGGTCTAAATCGCCCGCGAGCTATTGCTCTGGCTTGAGCGTTTAACTTAAATATCTTCAATTGCCTCAAGCTTTCGATGACGATCTTGTAAGACAGCCTGGAATTCAGCCCAGAGTAATATATCTGCAAGAATAAATGTGACGATCGGAACAAAAACACCGGGGTCGCTGTATTGAGCGAGGAAACAAATAAAAAATTAATAATCGATTTAGACAAAGGTAAGGGGCGACGGATTACGCGTAAAAAATGTGGTACTCGTAACAAATTATATCATCGTTTTATCGTTATCTTCTTTCCTTCTGGTATAATGGACAACGTTTTCCGCGCAAATCAAGGTAGTTAACCAGCTTACCAGCTTTACTAGAACATCCTCAACCTTCCAAAATGTTGCGAGAATGTTGCTTGTTCCATTTTTGCGGTTGATAGTACTTTGGGGTGTGAAGTCTGAATTCGTTGGTTTTGTGTTTGGTGCTGATCGTGGAACTTGGAGCGATGTGCTCGTTGATTTTAGTGTAGTTGTCGATGTGCTTTTGCTTAGAGTGGGATTTGTGAAAGGCGCAGAGGAGACAATCAAAATGTTTTTACCTCCTCAATGTGGCCAATTGGCGAAAACCGTGCGGGGCAAACCATTCGGTCTACTTGGACAAATACGGGGACGCTGGATAAATCGTGCAACCACGTAAAAATCGAAACATACTTATATATTTGGGACGCTTAATAAATCGTTCAACCAATAGCGAACAAAGGTAAGAACCAAATTATCGCATCACTTTAGACAGGATGTGGATGCGCAGGACAACGCGTGAAAAAATGTGACGATCGAAACAAAAACACCGGGGTCGCTGTATTGAGCGAGAAAAAATAAAAATATAACAATCGGAATTAATCGATTTACACAAAGGTAAGGGGTGACGGATTACGCGTGAAAAATGTGGTACTCGTAGCAAATTTTGTCATCGTTTATCTTCGTTCCTTTTGGTATATAAAGTTGTCCTTGCAAATATAGGTAGTAAACCAGCTTCACTGGAACATCCTCAACCTTCCAAAATGTTGTGAGAATGTTGCTTGCTCCATTTTTGCGGTTGATTAGTAACTTGGGGTGTGAAGTCTGAATTCGTAGCTTTTGTGTTTGGTGCTGATCGTGGAACTTGGAGCGATGTGCTCGTTGATTTTAGTGTAGTTGTCCATGTGCTTTTGCTTCGAGTGGGATTTTTGAAGGGCGCAGAGGACTAGCTCTAGGCTCTAACTCGATGAAACGTTTAAGAGACAATCCAACATTTTTTTACCTCCTCAATGTGGCCAAGTGGCATGTAAAGCTCTTGGAAAAGCCGAAAACCGTGCGGGGCAAAACATTCGGTTCACTTGGAGAAATACGGGGACGCTGGATAAATCGTGCAACCACGTAAAAAAAATTGAAACAAACGTATATACTTGGGACGCTGGAAAATCGTTCAACCAATTGAATCAAAACAACTTATATATCGGGACGCTGGATAAATCGTGCAACCAAGATCGAAACAATATATATTGGGTCGCTGGATAAGCGTGCAACCCGTTGGATCGATTGAAATATTCCGTATTTAAAAAAAAAATTTAACTGGAGTCGCGTGATAAAGCAGATACCCAAATTAATCGAAAGCTAAGGTTTTTCGATTTAGAGTTATACAGGTTCGCTCAATAAATCGCACAAAAGTAATTTAAGAACCAAATTATCGCATCACTTTAGACAGGATGTGGACAACGCCTGAATAAATGAAGAAATTTGGGTCTGCTAGTTGCAAAGGCTGCATATGCTTTAAGGATTATACAGGTAAAGTACATGATTGTAGATCCTGTTCCAGTTGTGGCACTATATATGCAGAAGTTTTAAATTGGATGTGGGGCTTGACGGGAGAACATATGTTGAGTTGACGCTTTCTGGGCTTAGCCGCAAAGGTGAAGCCTTAAGCATGGGTAGATTTAAAATGCAAGTTAAGCAAGTTAAACAAGCGTTCTGAAATAAAGGTTAAGGTTGCCTCCGAACCCGAGTCAATAAGTGCGTGTGCTGAGTATTTAATTAAAGTCGTACTCATGAGGACCCCTTGAGTGTTTAAATATAGAAACGTTTGCACATTCGGTTGATTTGTTAATGGAGTGGACTTTATATCTTCCTGGTGGTTAAAGGTGTATACGGGGGTGGTGGTCAGGATTGACCTCTGATTGGACTGGTGGAGTGCAATTTCGGTGCATGAGTGTGTTGTGGCTTCCTCTGTAAGTAATGCAGTAATGCGTGCTGGTGTAATCCCTAAGAAGATGCATTCTGGCAATACAGCTTAAACACTAAATCTGCTGTTTTATATATTTTTGCCCCTCTACTTGGGTTGGATAGTTTTCTTACGAACAAAGTTTACAGGATTGTAGAGTTACCGTCACACTATTTTTAAAGGTCTAAATCGCCCGCGAGCTATTGCTCTGGCTTGAGCGTTTAACTTAAATATCTTCAATTGCCTCAAGCTTTCGATGACGATCTTGTAAGACAGCCTGGAATTCAGCCCAGAGTAATATATCTGCAAGAATAAATGTGACGATCGGAACAAAAACACCGGGGTCGCTGTATTGAGCGAGGAAACAAATAAAAAATTAATAATAGATTTAGACAAAGGTAAGGGGCGACGGATTACGCGTAAAAAATGTGGTACTCGTAACAAATTATATCATCGTTTTATTGTTATCTTCTTTCCTTTTGGTATTTTGGACAACGTTTTCCGCGCAAATCGAGGTAGTTAACCAGCTAACCAGCTTTACTGGAACATCCTCAACCTTCCTAAATGTTGTGAAAATGTGGCTTGCTCCATTTTTGCGGTTGATTAGTAACTTGGGGTGTGAATTCTGAATTCGTAGCTTATGTGTTTGGTGCTGATCATGGAACTTGGAGCAATGTGCTCGTTGATTTTAGTGTAGTTGTCCATGTGCTTTTGCTTCGAGTGGGATTTTTGAAGGGCGCAGAGGACTAGCTCTGAGCTCTAACTCGATGAAACGTTTAAGAGACAATCAAACATGTTTTTACCTCCTCAATGTGGCTTTTGCTTCGAGTGGGATTTTTGAAGGGCGCAGAGGACTAGCTCTGAGCTCTAATTCGATGAAACGTTTAAGAGACAATCAAACATGTTTTTACCTCCTCAATATGGCCAAGTGGCATGTTAAGCTCTTGGAAAAGCCGAAAACCGTGCGGGGCAAAACATTCGGTTCACTTGGAGAAATACGGGGACGCTGGATAAATCGTGCAACCACGTAAAAAATCGAAACAAACTTATATATTTGGGACGCTGGATAAGCGTGCAACCCGTTGGATCGATTGAACTATTCCGTATTTGGAAAAATATAACTGGAGTCGCGTGATAAAGCAGATACCCAAATTAATCGAAAGCTAAGGTTTGTTGATTTAGAGTTATACAGGGTCGCTAAATAAATCGCACAAAAGTAATTTAAGAACCAAATTATCGCATCACTTTAGACAGGATGTGGACAACGCCTGAATAAATGAAGAAATTTGGGTCTGCTAGTTGCAAAGGCTGCATATGCTTTAAAGATTCTACAGGTAAAGTACAGGATTGTAGATTCTTGTCCAGTTGTGGAACTATATATGCAGAAGTTTTAAATTGGATGTGGGGCTTGACGGGAGAACATATGTTGAGTTGACGCTTTCTGGTCTTAGCCGCAAAGGTGAAGCCTTAAGCATGGGTAGATTTAAAATGCAAGTTAAACCAGTTAAACAAGCGTTCTGAAATAATGGAGTGGGCTTTATATCTTCCTGGTGGTTAAAGGTGTATACGGGGGTGGTGGTCAGGATTGACCTCTGATTGGACTGGTGGAGTCCAATTTCGGTGCATGAGTGTGTTGTGGCTTCCTCTGTAAGTAATGCAGTAATGCGTGCTGGTGTAATCCCTAAGAAGATGCGTTCTGGCAATACAGCGTAAACACTAAATCTGCTGTTTTATATATTTTTGCCGCTCTACTTGGGATGGATAGTTTTCTTACGAACAAAGTTTACAGGATTGTAGAGTTACCGTCACACTATTTTTAAAGGTCTAAATCGCCCGCGAGCTATTGCTCTGGCTTGAGCGTTTAACTTAAATAGCTTCAATTGCCTCAAGCTTTCGATGACGATCTTGTAAGACAGCCTGGAATTCAGCCCAGAGTAATATATCTGCAAGAATAAATGTGACGATCGGAACAAAAACACCGGGGTCGCTGTATTAAGCGAGGAAACAAATAAAAAATTAATAATCGATTTAGACAAAGGTAAGGGGCGACGGATTACGCGTAAAAAATGTGGTACTCGTAACAAATTATATCATCGTTTTATCGTTATCTTCTTTCCTTCTGGTATAATGGACAACGTTTTCCGCGCAAATCAAGGTAGTTAACCAGCTTACCAGCTTTACTAGAACATCCTCAACCTTCCAACATGTTGCGAGAATGTTGCTTGTTCCATTTTTGCGGTTGATAGTACTTTGGGGTGTGAAGTCTGAATTCGTTGGTTTTGTGTTTGGTGCTGATCGTGGAACTTGGAGCGATGTGCTCGTTGATTTTAGTGTAGTTGTCGATGTGCTTTTGCTTAGAGTGGGATTTGTGAAAGGTGCAGAGGAGACAATCAAAATGTTTTTACCTCCTCAATGTGGCCAATTGGCGAAAACCGTGCGGGGCAAACCATTCGGTCTACTTGGACAAATACGGGGACGCTGGATAAATCGTGCAACCACGTAAAAATCGAAACATACTTATACATTTGGGACGCTTAATAAATCGTTCAACCAATAGCGAACAAAGGTAAGAACCAAATTATCGCATCACTTTAGACAGGATGTGGATGCGCAGGACAACGCGTGAAAAAATGTGACGATCGAAACAAAAACACCGGGGTCGCTGTATTGAGCGAGAAAAAATAAAAATATAACAATCGGAATTAATCGATTTACACAAAGGTAAAAGGTGACGGATTACGCGTGAAAAATGTGGTACTCGTAGCAAATTTTGTCATCGTTTATCTTCGTTCCTTTTGGTATATAAAGTTGTCCTTGCAAATATAGGTAGTAAACCAGCTTCACTGGAACATCATCAACCTTCCAAAATGTTGTGAGAATGTTGCTTGCTCCATTTTTGCGGTTGATTAGTAACTTGGGGTGTGAAGTCTGAATTTGTAGCTTTTTTGTTTGGTGCTGATCGTGGAACTTTGAGCGATGAGCTCGTTGATTTAAGGGTAGTTGTCAATGTGCTTTTGCTTTGAGTTGGATTTTTAAAGGGCGTAGAGGACTAGGCTCTAACTCGATGAAACGTTTAACAGACAATCAAACATTTTTTTACCTCCTCAATGTGGCCAAGTGGCATGTAAAGCTCTTGGAAAAGCCGAAAACCGTGCGGGGCAAAACATTCGGTTCACTTGGAGAAATACGGGGACGCTGGATAAATCGTGCAACCACGTAAAAAATCGAAACAAACTTATATATTTGGGACGCTGGATAAGCGTGCAACCCGTTGGATCGATTGAACTATTCCGTATTTGGAAAAATATAACTGGAGTCGCGTAATAAAGTAGACACCCAAATTAATCGAAAGCTAAGGTTTGTTAATTTAGAGTTATACATGGTCGCTAAATAAATCGCACAAAAGTAATTTAAGAACCAAATTATCGCATCACTTTAGACAGGATGTGGACAACGCCTGAATAAATGAAGAAATTTGGGTCTGCTAGTTGCAAAGGCTGCATATGCTTTAAGGATTATACAGGTAAAGTACATGATTGTAGATCCTGTTCCAGTTGTGGCACTATATATGTGGGATTGGTTTTTGGCTGTTTACCCTAATCCCACTAGTATGAAACAGCTGATCCCTAGACAACGACAACGACGATAACAACGACGAGATGAAGATGATGGCGAATTAGCGAGGTGGCGAATTCGCAAACACGACGATCAACGAGGAGAAAAAGCGCAACGCTACGAGGGCGAAGTGCTTTACGACAGCGGTAGAGAGTAGAGTTGTTTTTTGCTCGGAGAAGAAGGAAGTTGTGCGTTCTGCCTGTGTGGCTACGAGATCGACAACAATACGACGACGGTGACGATTAATTTCAATATCCTATATTATTTGTTACAAAATTCAAATAAAACTTATATTATAATAATAAAACCCCACATTTATAATAAAACCCCACATTTTGGGCGCTCGTCCGGAATTGAGCAAATGTGAACGGAATTGAGCAAATGTGAACGGGATTGAACAAAATTGATGATATTAAACAAAAGTTGAACGTGTAAAACAAAAAAGTACAGTCGCAATTTTTTTTTACCATAATGGCGTGTTTAAATAATTTCATAAGTGCTAGTTTACGCTCAAGTAAGAAGGAGAGCATTGCTGCACTGCATAAGTTTGTGTTCGAGAGTGAAGGAAACAGAAGGAATCGCCAAAGACTACGGGAATTTACTGGTTTCGATTTTGCCGAAAATGACCAAAAATATGATGCAAAGAAGGAATACGCAGAAGATAATTTGACGCAGGCTGACCTTGTGGCAATATGTAACGTGCTAGGCATAGGGTACAGAGACGAAGATTTGCATATATGGTACACATTTTCCGCAACTTGAAGAAGAACAGTTTACTGTCGTCAACCGAAGCCGACGAAACAGATGATGAAACAGACAGTGAAGCAGAAAACGTTGTATTCCAGACGCCGAACAAAGCAACGAACGCCGAAAAAAGTGATGAAAATGTACAAGGAGTAGACGAGATGAATACCAGGCGCAACGTATTTACTGAAAACGACAGTATGTCGACGCCACGCTTTGCGATCAGTTTTCGCGACGTTGAAGAGAGCATACGCAGTTATGATGGCACTAACACTATTCCAATCGAAGTATGGATAGAAGAGTACGAAGAGCAAGCGACGCTTATGTATTGGAATGACTTCCAGAAGTTTCTGTTTGCAAAAAAATCACTTAAAGGAATTGCAAAATCGTATGTGTTGAGCGAGAGAGGTCTAAATTCGTGGAATTCTCTCAAAGTAGCATTGCTATCCGAATTTAAGTCAAGTGTCAGCAGCAAG
Source organism: Drosophila santomea (assembly GCF_016746245.2). NCBI lineage: Eukaryota > Metazoa > Arthropoda > Insecta > Diptera > Drosophilidae > Drosophila > Drosophila santomea. The sequence continues at coordinate 59,191 of NW_025318993.1, forward strand.
CTAGTTCACGAGCAACTCGCGCAAACGAAACGTGGCCACAACGAGTGTGTTTTCGAGTACTTTTATAGAATGAAAAATATTGCTTCTAGAGGTAAAATTGCAGATGACGCTTTCATACAGTATTTAATTGACGGCATCGACGAAAAAGTGTAAACAAATCAATATTATATGGTGCCAAAAATATGAGTCAATTTAAAGACAAACTAAAGTGTTTCGGAACAATGATAGCAAAGGAAAATCAGAGTGAGAAAGACAGATCGAAGCGCAATGAGAACATTGTGAAAGAGAAAGACAGAAAAAATCAGAATGTAAACAAAGACGCGAAAAAAGAGCTGAAATGCTACAACTGTGGTGAAAAAGGACATGTGTTGAATAACTGCCAGAATAAAGAAAAAGGCAGAAAGTGTTACAAATGTAATCAGTACGGACATATTTCTAAAGAGTGCGCAAATAATGACAAAAATGTTTTAAACACGAACACTCGCAGTTTGATTTCAAAAAACGATTTGACCAGCAAAGAAGTTTATATTGCAAATAAAAAGTGTAAGGCGTTATTCGATACGGGTAGTAAATTCAATATCATACGGGAAGATTTTTATTGTGATATTGGAAAGCCGAAGCTGGAAAGCTGCAATGTCGTTCTAATTGGATTCGGGAGTGATCGCGACTCCAATAAAATAAAACCAATTGGACAATTTAAACAACGAATTCTGATTGATGAAGAGGATTATTTGTTAGATTTTTGCGTCGTTCCAATCAAATTTCTTGATATGCAATTAATTATCGGAGAACAGCTATGTTTACAAGCAGAGATTGTTTTTAACTGTAACGGCTTACAAGTGCGAAAAAATAAAAGAAATAATGAACAAAATTTTCTAAACATTTGTGTTGAAGTGGACAATGAGTTGTTTGACATTAACGAGGCTGCGAGCGAATATGCCAAGCAAGAGGTGCGAGAGCTAATTTCGAATTATGAACCGGTCAAAACAAAAACAACAAATGTAGAAATGCGTATTGTGCTAAATGATGAAGCGCCAATTTTCTCACGTCCACGCAGACTAGCTTTTTCGGAAATGCATATTGTTGACGAACAGATTAAAGAGTGGCTTGAGAATGACATAATTGAAGAGTCAACATCCGAGTTTACAAGTCCCATAGTACTTGTAAAAAAGCACGACGGTTCTGTAAGGCTGTGTGTAGATTATCGCAGAATTAACAAAGTAATTGTTAAAGACCATTTCCCATTACCGCTCATTGAGGACCAGTTGGATCGTCTGCAAGAGGCAAAAGTATTCAGTACAATCGATTTGAAAAACGGATTTTTCCACGTACCAGTTGCTGAACCCAGCAGAAAATATACGTCATTTGTGACACACCGAGGACAATATCAGTTTTTGAAAGTACCCTTTGGATTTTCAAATTCGCCAGGCGTTTTTCAGCGCCACGTTAATGCGATATTTCGGGATCTGTCACGCAGAGGAATCGCATTGCCCTACGTAGATGATATTATTATCCCCGCTAAGACGGAACAAGACGCTGTACAAAACTTGAAGGAAGTTATTGCGACGTGCAAAGATTATGGTCTGCAGCTTAATTTGAAAAAATGCAATTTTCTGAAGACGCGCATTCAATTTCTGGGCCATGTTATAGAAAATCGCAAAATTTACCCCTCACCAGAGAAAATCGAAGCTGTATCCAAATTCAAGATGCCACAAACTATTAAGCAAGTAGAAAGTTTTTTGGGCCTGACGGGCTATTTCAGAAAGTTTATACCAAATTACGCAGGAATAGCTAGACCTTTAACTGAGTTGACAAAGAAAAACACTAGATTCAGATTTGATTTGGACGAAGAGAATGCAGTTAATATTTTGAAAAAGTTACTAACTGAGAACCCTGTTTTAAGTATTTATAATCAGACTTACGAGACGGAAGTGCATACAGATGCGTCTATTGATGGATTCGGAGCAGTTTTATTACAGATGAACGTCGACGATGGTCAGCTGCATCCTGTGTATTTTATGTCAAAAAAGACCACAGATGCACAGCGTAAATACAGCAGCTATGAGTTAGAAATATTGGCAGTCATCGAAGCTTTGACTAAGTTTAGGGTGTATTTGTTAGGCATTCATTTTAAACTAGTAACAGACTGCAACGCTTTTACGAAAACTTTAGAAAAACAAAGCTTATGCACCAGGGTGGCTCGCTGGATTCTTTTTCTACAAGAATATAACTATACAGTTGAACATCGATCTGGCGTGAGAATGAAGCATGTCGATGCTCTCAGCCGGTATCCAGTGATGCTCATAAAAGGAGATAGCATAAGTACTGCTTTGAAGGATGCGCAAGCACGCGACGAGAAGATAAGAGCCATCAAAGAAGTTCTAAGCGATGCAAATAAAGTATACGATGACTACTTTTTAAAAGGAGGTGTGCTGTACAAACTTGTAGGTGACGATGAGCTGGTAGTAGTGCCAAACGAAATGCAAAAGCGAGTAATTAGCAGTGCCCATGACAGAGGTCATTTTGCTGCTAAGAAGACAAAGGAGTTAATCTGCCGAGAATTTTTTATACCACACGTTGAAGACAAGATTAAAAAATATATCGAGTGCTGTATTCCATGCATTTTAACGGATCGCAAACGAGGCAAGCAAGAAGGACTACTACACCCACTCCAGAAAGAAGACGTCCCATTGTTTACCTACCATATTGACTTTTTGGGTCCGCTGGAGTCAACGCATAAAGACTACAAACACATTTTGGCCGTAATCGATTCTTTCACGAAATTTTGCTGGCTCTATCCTACGAAGTCAACCACAGCAAACGAGGTGATTGTGAAGCTCAGCAACCAAAGTGTTAACTTTGGCAACCCAGCATTCATTATTTCGGATAGAGGCTCAGCATTCACATCGCAAGACTTTGTGAAATATTGCGAGGACGAGGGAATAAAGCTAGTGAAGACGACTACTGGCTTGCCAAGGGTAAACGGACAGGTTGAGCGACTAAATTCTATTATCATTTCAGTACTCTCAAAGCTAAGTGTCGATGACCCCACGAAATGGTACCGCAATGTCAACAGAGTGCAACAGGCGATCAACTCAACATTTACCAGAAGCATTAACACGACGCCTTTTGAGCTACTGGTTGGTATCAAAATGAGAACGAAAGATGATCTTCAGATACGAGACTTGATAAACAAAGAGGCCGTTGCAGTTTTCAATGAAGAACGCAACGAGTTACGAGTAAAGGCTAAGACTCAGATATTGAAGCTGCAGAACGAGAACAAGAAGGACTACAATCTTCGACGCAAGCAAGCAAGACGATATGATATTGGCGACCTAATTGCTATTAAACGTACCCAGTTTGGTAGTGGCCTAAAGCTGAAACCTAAGTTTTTGGGGCCTTATAAAGTTGTAAAGGTGAAGTACAACAACGCCTATGATGTCCAAAAAGTAGGCAACAGCGATGGACCAAAGAATTCTGCAACGTGCGCGGAATATATGAAGCCATGGCCAATTGGCAACGATGACAGCGATGACGATGAAGCATTCGGGTCGAAAGCTTAGTCAGAATGGCCGAATGTGGGATTGGTTTTTGGCTGTTTACCCTAATCCCACTAGTATGAAACAGCTGATCCCTAGACAACGACAACGACGATAACAACGACGAGATGAAGATGATGGCGAATTAGCGAGGTGGCGAATTCGCAAACACGACGATCAACGAGGAGAAAAAGCGCAACGCTACGAGGGCGAAGTGCTTTACGACAGCGGTAGAGAGTAGAGTTGTTTTTTGCTCGGAGAAGAAGGAAGTTGTGCGTTCTGCCTGTGTGGCTACGAGATCGACAACAATACGACGACGGTGACGATTAATTTCAATATCCTATATTATTTGTTACAAAATTCAAATAAAACTTATATTATAATAATAAAACCCCACATTTATAATAAAACCCCACATATATGCAGAAGTTTTAAATTGGATGTGGGGCTTGACGGGAGAACATATGTTGAGTTGACGCTTTCTGGGCTTAGCCGCAAAGGTGAAGCCTTAAGCATGGGTAGATTTAAAATGCAAGTTAAGCAAGTTAAACAAGCGTTCTGAAATAAAGGTTAAGGTTGCCTCCGAACCCGAGTCAATAAGTGCGTGTGCTGAGTATTTAATTAAAGTCGTACTCATGAGGACCCCTTGAGTGTTTAAATATAGAAACGTTTGCACATTCGGTTGATTTGTTAATGGAGTGGACTATCTTCCTGGTGGTTAAAGGTGTATACGGGGGTGGTGGTCAGGATTGACCTCTGATTGGACTGGTGGAGTGCAATTTCGGTGCATGAGTGTGTTGTGGCTTCCTCTGTAAGTAATGCAGTAATGCGTGCTGGTGTAATCCCTAAGAAGATGCGTTCTGGCAATACAGCTTAAACACTAAATCTGCTGTTTTATATATTTTTGCCCCTCTACTTGGGTTGGATAGTTTTCTTACGAACAAAGTTTACAGGATTGTAGAGTTACCGTCACACTATTTTTAAAGGTCTAAATCGCCCGCGAGCTATTGGCAGTCCGCAGTGCTCTGGCTTGAGCGTTTAACTTAAATATCTTCAATCGCCTCAAGCTTTCGATGACGATCTTGTAAGACAGCCTGGAATTCAGCCCAGAGTAATATATCTGCCTGAATAAATGTGACGATCGGAACAAAAACACCGTGGTCGCTGTATTGAGCGAGGAAACAAATAAAAAAATAATAATCGATTTAGACAAAGGTAAGGGGCGACGGATTACGCGTAAAAAAAGTGGTACTCGTAACAAATTATATCATCGTTTTATTGTTATCTTCTTTCCTTTTGGTATTTTGGACAACGTTTTCCGCGCAAATCGAGGTAGTTAACCAGCTTTACTGGAACATCACCAACCTTCCAAAATGTTGTGAAAATGTGGCTTGCTCCATTTTTGCGGTTGATTAGTAACTTGGGGTGTGAAGTCTGAATTCGTAGCTTATGTGTTTGGTGCTGATCATGGAACTTGGAGCGATGTGCTCGTTGATTTTAGTGTAGTTGTCCATGTGCTTTTGCTTCGAGTGGGATTTTTGAAGGGCGCAGAGGACTAGCTCTGAGCTCTAACTCGATGAAACGTTTAAGAGACAATCAAACATGTTTTTACCTCCTCAATGTGGCCAAGTGGCATGTGGCCAAGTGGCCAAGTGGCAGAAAACCGTGCGGGGGCAAAACATTCGGTTCACTTGGAGAAATACGAGGACGCTGGATAAATCGTGCAACCACGTAAAAAATCGAAACAAACTTATATTTGGGACGCTGGATAAGCGTGCAACCCGTTGGATCGATTGAACTATTCCGTATTTGGAAAAATATAACTGGAGTCGCGTGATAAAGCAGATACCCAAATTAATCGAAAGCTAAGGTTTGTTGATTTAGAGTTATACAGGGTCGCTAAATAAATCGCACAAAAGTAATTAAAGAACCAAATTATCGCATCACTTTAGACAGGATGTGAACAACGCCTGAATAAATGAAGAAATTTGGGTCTGCTAGTTGCAAAGGCTGCATATGCTTTAAAGATTCTACAGGTAAAGTACAGGATTGTAGATTCTTGTCCAGTTGTGGCACTATATATGCAGAAGTTTTAAATTGGATGTGGGGCTTGACGGGAGAACATATGTTGAGTTGACGCTTTCTGGTCTTAGCCGCAAAGGTGAAGCCTTAAGCATGGGTAGATTTAAAATGCAAATTAAACAAGCGTTCTGAAATAATGGAGTGGGCTTTATATCTTCCTGGTGGTTAAAGGTGTATACGGGGGTGGTGGTCAGGATTGACCTCTGATTGGACTGGTGGAGTCCAATTTCGGTGCATGAGTGTGTTGTGGCTTCCTCTGTAAGTAATGCAGTAATGCGTGCTGGTGTAATCCCTAAGAAGATGCGTTCTGGCAATACAGCTTAAACACTAAATCTGCTGTATTATATATTTTTGCCGCTCTACTTGGGATGGATAGTTTTCTTACGAACAAAGTTTACAGGATTGTAGAGTTACCGTCACACTATTTTTAAAGGTCTAAATCGCCCGCGAGCTATTTCTCTGGCTTGAGCGTTTAACTTAAATATCTTCAATTGCCTCAAGCTTTCGATGACGATCTTGTAAGACAGCCTGGAATTCAGCCCAGAGTAATATATCTGCAAGAATAAATGTGACGATCGGAACAAAAACACCGGGGTCGCTGTATTGAGCGAGGAAACAAATAAAAATTAATAATCGATTTAGACAAAGGTAAGGGGCGACGGATTACGCGTAAAAAAAGTGGTACTCGTAACAAATTATATCATCGTTTTATTGTTATCTTCTTTCCTTTTGGTATTTTGGACAACGTTTTCAGCGCAAATCGAGGTAGTTAACCAGCTTTACTGGAACATCCTCAACCTTCCAAAATGTTGTGAAAATGTGGCTTGCTCCATTTTTGCGGTTGATTAGTAACTTGGGGTGTGAAGTCTGAATTCGTAGCTTATGTGTTTGGTGCTGATCATGGAACTTGGAGCGATGTGCTCGTTGATTTTAGTGTAGTTGTCCATGTGCTTTTGCTTCGAGTGGGATTTTTGAAGGGCGCAGAGGACTAGCTCTGAGCTCTAACTCGATGAAACGTTTAAGAGACAATCAAACATGTTTTTACCTCCTCAATGTGGCCAAGTGGCATGTAAAGCTCTTGGAAAAGCCGAAAACCGTGCGGGGCAAAACATTCGGTTCACTTGGAGAAATACGGGGACGCTGGATAAATCGTGCAACCACGTAAAAAATCGAAACAAACTTATATATTTGGGACGCTGGATAAGCGTGCAACCCGTTGGATCGATTGAACTATTCCGTATTTGGAAAAATATAACTGGAGTCGCGTAATAAAGTAGACACCCAAATTAATCGAAAGCTAAGGTTTGTTAATTTAGAGTTATACATGGTCGCTAAATAAATCGCACAAAAGTAATTTAAGAACCAAATTATCGCATCACTTTAGACAGGATGTGGACAACGCCTGAATAAATGAAGAAATTTGGGTCTGCTAGTTGCAAAGGCTGCATATGCTTTAAAGATTTTACAGGTAAAGTACAGGATTGTAGATTCTTGTCCAGTTGTGGCACTATATATGCAGAAGTTTTAAATTGGATGTGGGGCTTGACGGGAGAACATATGTTGAGTTGACGCTTTCTGGTCTTAGCCGCAAAGGTGAAGCCTTAAGCATGGGTAGATTTAAAATGCAAGTTAAACCAGTTAAACAAGCGTTCTGAAATAATGGAGTGGGCTTTATATCTTCCTGGTGGTTAAAGGTGTATACGGGGGTGGTGGTCAGGATTGACCTCTGATTGGACTGGTGGAGTCCAATTTCGGTGCATGAGTGTGTTGTGGCTTCCTCTGTAAGTAATGCAGTAATGCGTGCTGGTGTAATCCCTAAGAAGATGCGTTCTGGCAATACAGCTTAAACACTAAATCTGCTGTATTATATATTTTTGCCGCTCTACTTGGGATGGATAGTTTTCTTACGAACAAAGTTTACAGGATTGTAGAGTTACCGTCACACTATTTTTAAAGGTCTAAATCGCCCGCGAGCTATTGCTCTGGCTTGAGCGTTTAACTTAAATATCTTCAATTGCCTCAAGCTTTCGATGACGATCTTGTAAGACAGCCTGGAATTCAGCCCAGAGTAATATATCTGCAAGAATAAATGTGACGATCGGAACATAAACAACGGGGTCGCTGTATTAAGCGAGGAAACAAATAAAAAATTAATAATCGATTTAGACAAAGGTAAGGGGCGACGGATTACGCGTAAAAAATGTGGTACTCGTAACAAATTATATCATCGTTTTAACGTTATCTTCTTTCCTTTTGGTATTTTGGACAACGTTTTCCGCGCAAATCGAGGTAGTTAACCAGCTTACCAGCTTTACTAGAACATCCTCAACCTTCCAAAATGTTGTGAGAATGTTGCTTGCTCCATTTTTGCGGTTGATAGTACTTTGGGGTGTGAAGTCTGAATTCGTTGGTTTTGTGTTTGGTGCTGATCGTGGAACTTGGAGCGATGTGCTCGTTGATTTTAGTGTAGTTGTCCATGTGCTTTTGCTTCGAGTGGGATTTTTGAAGGGCGCAGAGGACTAGCTCTAGGCTCTAACTCGATGAAACGTTTAAGAGACAATCAAACATTTTTTTACCTCCTCAATGTGGCCAAGAAAACCGTGCGGTGCAAAACATTCGGTTCACTTGGAGAAATACGGGGACGCTGGATAAATCGTGCAACCACGTAAAAAAAATTGAAACAAACGTATATACTTGGGACGCTGGAAAATCGTTCAACCAATTGAATCAAAAATACTTATATATCGGGACGCTGGATAAATCGTGCAACCAAGATCGAAACAATATATATTGGGTCGCTGGATAAGCGTGCAACCCGTTGGATCGATTGAAATATTCCGTATTTAAAAAAAATTTAACTGGAGTCGCGTGATAAAGCAGATACCCAAATTAATCGAAAGCTAAGGTTTTTTAATTTAGAGTTATACATGGTCGCTAAATAAATCGCACAAAAGTAATTTAAGAACCAAATTATCGCATCACTTTAGACAGGATGTGGACAACGCCTGAATAAATGAAGAAATTTGGGTCTGCTAGTTGCAAAGGCTGCATATGCTTTAAAGATTCTACAGGTAAAGTACAGGATTGTAGATTCTTGTCCAGTTGTGGCACTATATATGCAGAAGTTTTAAATTGGATGTGGGGCTTGACGGGAGAACATATGTTGAGTTGACGCTTTCTGGTCTTAGCCGCAAAGGTGAAGCCTTAAGCATGGGTAGATTTAAAATGCAAGTTAAGCATGTTAAACAAGCGTTCTGAAATAAAGGTTAAGGTTGCCTCCGAACCCGAGTCAATAAGTGCGTGTGCTGAGTATTTAATTAAAGTCGTACTCATGGGGACCCCTTGAGTGTTTAAATATAGAAACGTTTGCACATTCGGTTGATTTGTTAATGGAGTGGACTTTATATCTTCCTGGTGGTTAAAAGTGTATACGGGGGTGGTGGTCAGGATTGACCTCTGATTGGACTGGTGGAGTGCCATTTCGGTGCATGAGTGTTATGTGGCTTCCTCTGTAAGTAATTCAGTAATGCGTGCTGGTGTAATCCCAAAGAAGGCAATATAGCTTTAACGCAAAAAAATTATATGATGACGATTTTGTAAGATAGCCTCGAATTCAGCCAGAGTTATATATCTGTCTTACTCATAAAGGGATTGTTTCCATAGGGACAGAGTTATTTTTGGCAACTTGGCAAAGCACAGAAACATATGCAAGCAATCTCAGTTAGACGTGTCAATTTTTGTTGACCAGCAGCCTCTCGTTTTTGAAACGTACGTCAATCTGCCAACTCCATTAGTTAGAGGTCAGGATTGACCGTTCTGTCAGTACAGCTTAAACACTAGATCTGCTCTTTTATATATTTTTGCCGCTCTACTTGGGTAGGATAGTTTTCTTACGAACGAAGGATTGTGGAGTTACCGTCACACTATTCTCAAAGGTCTGGATCGCCCGCGAGCTATTGTTAGTCCGCAGTGCTCTGGCTTGAGCGTTTGACCTAAATATCTTCAATCGCCTCGAGCTTTCGATGACGATCTTGTAAGACAGCCTGGAATTCAGCCCAGAGTAATATATCTGCCTGAATAAATGTGACGATCGGAAAAAAAACGCCGGGGTCGCTGTATTGAGCGAGGAAACAAATAAAAAATTAATAATCGATTTAGACAAAGGTAAGGGGCGACGGATTACGCGTAAAAATGTGGTACTCGTAACAAATTATATCATCGTTTTATCGTTATCTTCTTTCCTTTTGGTATATTGAACAACGTTTTCCGCGCAAATCAAGGTAGTTAACCAGCTTTACTGGAACATCCCCAACCTTCCAAAATGTTGTGAAAATGTGGCTTGCTCCATTTTTGCGGTTGATTAGTAAGTTGGGGTGTGAAGTCTGAATTTGTAGCTTTTTTGTTTGGTGCTGATCGTGGAACTTCGAGCGATGAGCTCGTTGATTTTAGGGTAGTTGTCAATGTGATTTTGCTTTGAGTTGGATTTTTGAAGGGCGCAGAGGACTAGCTCTAGGCTCTAACTCGATGAAACGTTTAAGAGACAATCAAACATGTTTTTACCTTCTCAATGTGGCCAAGTGGCATTTAAAGCTCTTGGAAAAGCCGAAAACCGTGCGGTGCAAAACATTCGGTTCACTTGGAGAAATACGGGGACGCTGAATAAATCGTGCAACCACGTAAAAAATCGAAACAAACTTATATATCTGGGACGCTGGATAAATCGTTCAACCAATTGGATCAAAACAAATTATATATCGGGACGCTGGATAAATCGTGCAACCAAGATCGAAACAATATATATTGGGTCGCTGGATAAGCGTGCAACACGTTGGATCGATTAAACTATTCCGTATTTGGAAAAATATAAGTGGATTCGCGTGATATAGCAGACACCCAAATTAATCGAAAGCTAAGGTTTGTTTATTTAGAGTTATACATGGTCGCTCAATAAATCGCACAAAAGTAATTTAAGAACCAAATTATCGCATCACTTTAGACAGGATGTAGACAACGCCTGAATAAATGAAGAAATTTGGGTCTGCTAGTTGCAAAGGCTGCATATGCTTTAAAGATTCTACAGGTAAAGTACAGGATTGTAGATTCTTGTCCAGTTGTGGCACTTTATATGCAGAAGTTTTAAATTGGATGTGGGACTTGACGGGAGAACCTATTTGAGTTGACGCCTACTGGGCTTAGCCGTAAAAAGAAGCCTTAAGCGTGGGTAGATTTAAAATGCAACTTAAGCAAGTTGAACAAGCGTTCTGAAATAAAGGTTAAGGTTGCCTCCGAACCCAAGTCAATAATTGCGTGTGCTGAGTATTTGATTAAAGCCGTACTCATGAGGACCCTTGAGTGTTTAAATCTAGAACCGTTTGTACATTCGGTTGATTTGTTAATGGAGTGGACTTTATATCTTCCTGGTGGTTAAAAGTGTATACGGGGGTGTGGTCAGGATTGACCTCTGATTGGACTGGTGGAGTCCAATTTCGGTGCATGAGTGTGTTGTGGCTTCCTGTAAGTAATGCAGTAATGCGTGCTGGTGTAATCCCTAAGAAGATGCGTTCTGGCAATACAGCTTAAACACTAAATCTGCTGTATTTATATTTTTGCCGCTCTACTTGGGATGGATAGTTTTCTTACGAACAAAGTTTACAGGATTGTAGAGTTACCGTCACACTATTTTTAAAGGTCTAAATCGCCCGCGAGCTATTGCTCTGGCTTGAGCGTTTAACTTAAATATCTTCAATTGCCTCAAGCTTTCGATGACGATCTTGTAAGACAGCCTGGAATTCAGCCCAGAGTAATATATCTGCCTGAATAATGTGACGATCGGAAAAAAAAACCGGGGTCGCTGTATTGAGCGAGGAAACAAATAAAAAATTAATAATCGATTTAGACAAGGTAAGGGGCGACGGATTACGCTTAAAAAATGTGGTACTCGTAACAAATTATATCATCGTTTTATTGTTATCTTCTTTCCTTTTGGTATATTGGACAACGTTTTCCTTGCAAAACGAGGTAGTTAACCAGCTAACCAGCTTTACTGGAACATCCTCAACCTTCCTTAATGTTGTGAGAATGTTGCTTGCTCCATTTTTGCGGTTGATAGTAACTTGGGGGGTGAAGTCTGAATTCGTTGGTTTTGTGTTTGGTGCTGATCGTGGAACTTGGGCGATGTGCTCGTTGATTTTAGTGTAGTTGTCGATGTGCTTTTGCTTAGAGTGGGATTTTTAAAGGGCGCAGAGGACTAGCTCTAGCTCTAACTCGATGAACGTTTAAGAGACAATCAAACATGTTTTTACCTCCTCAATGTGGCCGAGTGGCATGTAAAGCTCTTGGAAAAGCCAAAAACCGTGGGGGCAAAACATTCGGTTCACATGGAAAATACGGGGACGCTGAATAAATCGTGCAACCACGTAAAAAATCGAAACAAACTTATATATCTGGGACGCTGGATAAATCGTTCAACCAATTGGATCAAAACAAATTATATATCGGGACGCTGGATAAATCGTGCAACCAAGATCGAAACATATATATTGGGTCGCTGGATAAGCGTGCAACACGTTGGATCGATTAAACTATTCCGTATTTGGAAAAATATAAGTGGATTCGCGTGATAAGCAGACACCCAAATTAATCGAAAGCTAAGGTTTGTTTATTTAGAGTTATACATGGTCGCTCAATAAATCGCACAAAAGTAATTTAAGAAACCAATTATCGCATCACTTTAGACAGGATGTAGACAACGCCTGAATAAATGAAGAAATTTGGGTCTGCTAGTTGCAAAGGCTACATATGCTTTAAAGATTCTACAGGTAAAGTACAGGATTGTAGATTCTTGTCCAGTTGTGGCACTTTATATGCAGAAGTTTTAAATTGGATGTGGGACTTGACGGGAGAACCTATGTTGAGTTGACCGCCTACTGGGCTTAGCCGTAAAAAAGAAGCCTTAAACGTTTGCACATTCGGTTGATTTGTTAATGGAGTGGACTTTATATCTTCCTGGTGGTTAAAGTGTATACGGGGGTGGTGGTCAGGATTGACTCTGATTGGACTGGTGGAGTGCCATTTCGGTGCATGAGTTTATGTGGCTTCATCTGTAAGTAATTCAGTAATGCGTGCTGGTGTAATCCCAAAGAAGGCAATACAGCTTTAACACAAAAAAATTATATGATGACGATTTGTAAGATAGCCTCGAATTCAGCCAGAGTTATATATCTGTCTTACTCATAAGGGATTGTTTCCATAGGACAAGTTATTTTTGGCAACTTGGCAAAGCCAGAAACATATGCAAGCAATCTCAGTTAGACGTGTCAATTTTTGTTGACCAGCAGCCTCTTGTTTTTGAAACGTACGTCAATCTGCGAACTCCGTTAGTCAGAGGTCAGGATTGACCGTTCTGTCAGTACAGCTTAAACACTAGATCTGCTCTTTTATATATTTTTGCCGCTCTACTTGGGTAGGATAGTTTTCTTACGAACAATGTTTACAGGATTGTGGAGTTACCGTCACACTATTCTCAAAGGTCTGGATCGCCCGTGAGCTATTGTTAGTCCGCAGTGCTCTGGCTTGAGCGTTTGACTTAAATATCTTTAATCGCCTCGAGCTTTCGATGACGATCTTGTAAGACAGCCTGGAATTCAGCCCAGAGTAATATATCTGCCTGAATAAATGTGACGATCGGAACAAAAACGCCGGTCGCTGTATTGAGCGAGGAAACAAATAAAAAATTAATAATCGATTTAGACAAAGGTAAGGGGCGACGGATTACGCGTAAAAAATGTGGTACTCGTAACAAATTATAGCATCGTTTTATCGTTATCTTTTTCCTTTTGGTATATTGGACAACGTTTCCCGCGCAAATCGAGGTAGTTAACCAGCTAATCAGCTTCACTGGAACATCCTCAACCTTCCAAAATGTTGTGAGAATGTTGCTTGCTCCATTTTTGCGGTTGATTAGTAAGTTGGGGTGTGAAGTCTGAATTTGTAGCTTTTTTGTTTGGTGCTGATCGTGGAACTTCGAGCGATGAGCTCGTTGATTTTAGGGTAGTTGTCAATGTGCTTTTGCTTTGAGTTGGATTTTTTAAAGGGCGCAGAGGACTAGGCTCTAACTCGATGAAACGTTTAAGAGACAATCAAACATGTTTTTACCTCCTCAATGTGGCCAAGTGGCATGTAAAGCTCTTGGAAAAGCCGAAAACCGTGCGGGGCAAAACATTCGGTTCACTTGGAGAAATACGGGACGCTGAATAAATCGTGCAACCACGTAAAAAATCGAAACAAACTTATATATCTGGGACGCTGGATAAATCGTTCAACCAATTGGATCAAAACAACTTATATATCGGACGCTGGATAAATCGTGCAACAAGATCGAAAAATATATATTGGGTCGCTGGATAAGCGTGCAACACGTTGGATCGATTGAACTATTCCGTATTTGGAAAAAATAACTGGATTCGCGTGATAAAGCAGACACCCAAATTAACTAAGGTTTGTTGATTTATAGTTATACATGGTCGCCTCAATAAATCGCACAAAAGTAATTTAAGAACCAAATTATCGCATCACTTTAGACAGGATGTAGACAACGCCTGAATAAATAAAGTACAGGATTGTAGATTCTTGTCCAGTTGTGGCACTTTATATGCAGAAGTATAAATTGGATGTGGGGCTTGACGGGAGAACCTATGTTGAGGTGACGCTTTCTGGGCTTAGCCGCAAAAGTGAAGCCTTAAGCATGGGTAGATTTAAAATGCAAGTTAAACAAGTTAAACAAGCGTTCTGAAATAATGGAGTGGGCTTTATATCTTCCTGGTGGTTAAAGGTGTATACGGGGGGTGGTCAGGATTGACCTCTAATTGGACTGGTGGAGTCCAATTTCGGTGCATGAGTGTGTTGCTTCCTCTGTAAGTAATGCAGTAATGCGTGCTGGTGTAATCCCTAAGAAGATGCGTTCTGGCAATACAGCCTAAACACTAAATCTGCTGTTTTATATATTTTTGCGCTCTACTTGGGTTGAATAGTTGTCTTACAAAAAAGTTTACAGGATTGTAGAGTTACGTCACACTATTTTTAAAGGTCTAAATCGCCGCGAGCTATTGCCAGTCCGCAGTGCTCTGGCTTAAGCGTTTAACTTAAATATCTTCAATCCCTAAAGCTTTCGATGACGATCTTGTAAGACAGCCTGGAATTTAGCCCAGAGTAATATATCTGCCAGAATAAATGTGACGATCGGAACAAAAACACCGGGGTCGCTATATTGAGCGAGGAAACAAATAAAACATTAATAATCGATTTAAACAAAGGTAAGGGGCGACGGATTACGCGTAGAAAATGTGGTACTCGTAACAAATTATATCATCGTTTTAAGTTATCTTCTTTCCTTTTGGTATATTGGACAACGTTTTCCTTGCAAATCGAGGTAGTTAACCAGCTAACCAGCTTCACTGGAACATCCTCAACCTTCCAAAATGTTGTGAGAATGTTGCTTGCTCCATTTTTGCGGTTGATTTGTAACTTGGGGTGTGAAGTCTGAATTCGTAGCTTTGTGTTTGGTGCTGATCGTGGAACTTGGAGCGATGTGCTCGTTGATTTTAGTGTAGTTGTCCATGTGCTTTTGCTTCGAGTGGGATTTTTAAAGGGCGCAGAGGACTAGCTCTAGGCTCTAACTCGATGAAACTTTAAGAGACAATCAAACGTGTTTTTACCTCCTCAATGTGGCCGAGTGGCATGTAAAGCTCTTGGAAAAGCCGAAAACCGTGCGGGCAAAACATTCGGTTCACTTGGAAAAATACGGGGACGCTGGATAAATCGTGCAACCACGTAAAAAATCGAAACAAACTTATATATTTGGGACGCTGGATAAGCGTGCAACCCGTTGATTGAACTATTCCGTATTTGGAAAAATATAACTGGAGTCGCGTGATAAAGTAGACATCCAAATTAATCGAAAGCAAAGGTTTGTTGATTTAGAGTTATACAGGGTCGCTAAATAAATCGCACAAAAGTAAAGTAAAAGTAAGAACCAAATTATCGCATCACTTTAGACAGGATGTAGACAACGCCTGAATAAATAAAGAAATTTGGGTCTGCTAGTTGCAAAGGCTGCATATGCTTTAAAGATTCTACAGGTAAAGTACAGGATTGTAGATCTTGTCCAGTTGTGGCACTATATATGCAGAAGTTTTAAATTGGATGTGGGGCTTGACGGGAGAACATATGTTGAGTTGACGCTTTCTGGTCTTAGCCGCAAAGGTGAAGCCTTAAGCATGGGTAGATTTAAAATGCAAGTTAAACAAGTTAAACAAGCGTTCTGAAATAATGGAGTGGGCTTTATATCTTCCTGGTGGTTAAAGTGTATACGGGGTGGTGTCAGGATTGACCTCTGATTGGACTGGTGGAGTCCAATTTCGGTGCATGAGTGTGTTCTGGCTTCCTCTGTAAGTAATGCAGTAATGCGTGCTGGTGTAATCCCTTAGAAGATGCGTTCTGGCAATACAGCTTAAACACTAAATCTGCTGTTTTATATATTTTTGCCGCTCTACTTGGGATGGATAGTTTTCTTACGAACAAAGTTTACAGGATTGTAGAGTTACCGTCACACTATTTTTAAAGGTCTAAATCGCCCGCGAGCTATTGCTCTGGCTTGAGCGTTTAACTTAAATAGCTTCAATGCCTCAAGCTTTCGATGACGATCTTGTAAGACAGCCTGGAATTCAGCCCAGAGTAATATATTGCAAGATAAATGTGACGATCGGAACAAAAACACCGGGTCGCTGTATTAAGCGAGGAACAAATAAAAAATTAATAATCGATTTAGACAAAGGTAAGGGGCGACGGATTACGCGTAAAAAATGTGGTACTCGTAACAAATGATATAATGGTTGCACGATTTATCCAGCGTCCCGTATTTGTCCAAGTAGACCGAATGGTTTGCCCGCACGGTTTTCGCCAATTGGCCACATTGAGGAGGTAAAAACATTTTGATTGTCTCCTCTGCGCCTTTCACAAATCCACTCTAAGCAAAAGCACATCGACAACTACACTAAAATCAACGAGCACATCGCTCCAAGTTCCACGATCAGCACCAAACAAAAACCAACGAATTCAGACTTCACACCCCAAAGTACTATCAACCGCAAAAATGGAACAAGCAACATTCTCGCAACATTTTGGAAGGTTGAGGATGTTCTAGTAAAGCTGGTAAGCTGGTTAAAAAAATGTGGTACTCGTAACAAATTATATCATCGTTTTATCGTTATCTTCTTTCCTTCTGGTATAATGGACAACGTTTTCCGCGCAAATCAAGGTAGTTAACCAGCTTACCAGCTTTACTAGAACATCCTCAACCTTCCAAAATGTTGCGAGAATGTTGCTTGTTCCATTTTTGCCGGTTGATAGTACTTTGGGGTGTGAAGTCTGAATTCGTTGGTTTTGTGTTTGGTGCTGATCGTGGAACTTGGAGCGATGTGCTCGTTGATTTTAGTGTAGTTGTCGATGTGCTTTTGCTTAGAGTGGGATTTGTGAAAGGCGCAGAGGAGACAATCAAAATGTTTTTACCTCCTCAATGTGGCCAATTGGCGAAAACCGTGCGGGCAAACCATTCGGTCTACTTGGACAAATACGGGGACGCTGGATAAATCGTGCAACCACGTAAAAATCGAAACATACTTATATATTTGGGACGCTTAATAAATCGTTCAACCAATAGCGAACAAAGGTAAGAACCAAATTATCGCATCACTTTAGACAGGATGTGGATGCGCAGGACAACGCGTGAAAAAATGTGACGATCGAAACAAAAACACCGGGGTCGCTGTATTGAGCGAGAAAAAATAAAAATATAACAATCGGAATTAATCGATTTACACAAAGGTAAGGGGTGACGGATTACGCGTGAAAAATGTGGTACTCGTAGCAAATTTTGTCATCGTTTATCTTCGTTCCTTTTGGTATATAAAGTTGTCCTTGCAAATATAGGTAGTAAACCAGCTTCACTGGAACATCCTCAACCTTCCAAAATGTTGTGAGAATGTTGCTTGCTCCATTTTTGCGGTTGATTAGTAACTTGGGGTGTGAAGTCTGAATTCGTAGCTTTTGTGTTTGGTGCTGATCGTGGAACTTGGAGCGATGTGCTCGTTGATTTTAGTGTAGTTGTCCATGTGCTTTTGCTTCGAGTGGGATTTTTGAAGGGCGCAGAGGACTAGCTCTAGGCTCTAACTCGATGAAACGTTTAAGAGACAATCAAACATTTTTTTACCTCCTCAATGTGGCCAAGTGGCATGTAAAGCTCTTGGAAAAGCCGAAAACCGTGCGGGGCAAAACATTCGGTTCACTTGGAGAAATACGGGGACGCTGGATAAATCGTGCAACCACGTAAAAAAAATTGAAACAAACGTATATACTTGGGACGCTGGAAAATCGTTCAACCAATTGAATCAAAACAACTTATATATCGGGACGCTGGATAAATCGTGCAACCAAGATCGAAACAATATATATTGGGTCGCTGGATAAGCGTGCAACCCGTTGGATCGATTGAAATATTCCGTATTTAAAAAAAATTTAACTGGAGTCGCGTGATAAAGCAGATACCCAAATTAATCGAAAGCTAAGGTTTTTCGATTTAGAGTTATACAGGTTCGCTCAATAAATCGCACAAAAGTAATTTAAGAACCAAATTATCGCATCACTTTAGACAGGATGTGGACAACGCCTGAATAAATGAAGAAATTTGGGTCTGCTAGTTGCAAAGGCTGCATATGCTTTAAGGATTCTACAGGTAAAGTACATGATTGTAGATCCTGTTCCAGTTGTGGCACTATATATGCAGAAGTTTTAAATTGGATGTGGGGCTTGACGGGAGAACATATGTTGAGTTGACGCTTTCTGGGCTTAGCCGCAAAGGTGAAGCCTTAAGCATGGGTAGATTTAAAATGCAAGTTAAGCAAGTTAAACAAGCGTTCTGAAATAAAGGTTAAGGTTGCCTCCGAACCCGAGTCAATAAGTGCGTGTGCTGAGTATTTAATTAAAGTCGTACTCATGAGGACCCCTTGAGTGTTTAAATATAGAAACGTTTGCACATTCGGTTGATTTGTTAATGGAGTGGACTTTATATCTTCCTGGTGGTTAAAGGTGTATACGGGGGTGGTGGTCAGGATTGACCTCTGATTGGACTGGTGGAGTGCAATTTCGGTGCATGAGTGTGTTGTGGCTTCCTCTGTAAGTAATGCAGTAATGCGTGCTGGTGTAATCCCTAAGAAGATGCGTTCTGGCAATACAGCTTAAACACTAAATCTGCTGTTTTATATATTTTTGCCCCTCTACTTGGGTTGGATAGTTTTCTTACGAACAAAGTTTACAGGATTGTAGAGTTACCGTCACACTATTTTTAAAGGTCTAAATCGCCCGCGAGCTATTGGCAGTCCGCAGTGCTCTGGCTTGAGCGTTTAACTTAAATATCTTCAATCGCCTCAAGCTTTCGATGACGATCTTGTAAGACAGCCTGGAATTCAGCCCAGAGTAATATATCTGCCTGAATAAATGTGACGATCGGAACAAAAACACCGTGGTCGCTGTATTGAGCGAGGAAACAAATAAAAAATAATAATCGATTTAGACAAAGGTAAGGGGCGACGGATTACGCGTAAAAAAAGTGGTACTCGTAACAAATTATATCATCGTTTTATTGTTATCTTCTTTCCTTTTGGTATTTTGGACAACGTTTTCCGCGCAAATCGAGGTAGTTAACCAGCTTTACTGGAACATCACCAACCTTCCAAAATGTTGTGAAAATGTGGCTTGCTCCATTTTTGCGGTTGATTAGTAACTTGGGGTGTGAAGTCTGAATTCGTAGCTTATGTGTTTGGTGCTGATCATGGAACTTGGAGCGATGTGCTCGTTGATTTTAGTGTAGTTGTCCATGTGCTTTTGCTTCGAGTGGGATTTTTGAAGGGCGCAGAGGACTAGCTCTGAGCTCTAACTCGATGAAACGTTTAAGAGACAATCAAACATGTTTTTACCTCCTCAATGTGGCCAAGTGGCATGTAAAGCTCTTGGAAAAGCCGAAAACCGTGCGGGGCAAAACATTCGGTTCACTTGGAGAAATACGAGGACGCTGGATAAATCGTGCAACCACGTAAAAAATCGAAACAAACTTATATATATATTGGGACGCTGGATAAGCGTGCAACCCGTTGGATCGATTGAACTATTCCGTATTTGGAAAAATATAACTGGAGTCGCGTGATAAAGCAGATACCCAAATTAATCGAAAGCTAAGGTTTGTTGATTTAGAGTTATACAGGGTCGCTAAATAAATCGCACAAAAGTAATTTAAGAACCAAATTATCGCATCACTTTAGACAGGATGTGACAACGCCTGAATAAATGAAGAAATTTGGGTCTGCTAGTTGCAAAGGCTGCATATGCTTTAAAGATTCTACAGGTAAAGTACAGGATTGTAGATTCTTGTCCAGTTGTGGCACTATATATGCAGAAGTTTTAAATTGGATGTGGGGCTTGACGGGAGAACATATGTTGAGTTGACGCTTTCTGGTCTTAGCCGCAAAGGTGAAGCCTTAAGCATGGGTAGATTTAAAATGCAAGTTAAACAAGTTAAACAAGCGTTCTGAAATAATGGAGTGGGCTTTATATCTTCCTGGTGGTTAAAAGTGTATACGGGGGTGGTGGTCAGGATTGACCTCTGATTGGACTGGTGGAGTGCCATTTCGGTGCATGAGTGTTATGTGGCTTCATCTGTAAGTAATTCAGTAATGCGTGCTGGTGTAATCCCAAAGAAGGCAATACAGCTTTAACACAAAAAAAATTATATGATGACGATTTTGTAAGATAGCTCGAATTCAGCCCAGAGTTATATATCTGTCTTACTCATAAGGGATTGTTTCCATAGGGACAGAGTTATTTTTGGCAACTTGGCAAAGCACAGAAACATATGCAAGCAATCTCAGTTAGACGTGTCAATTTTTGTTGACCAGCAGCCTCTTGTTTTTGAAACGTACGTCAATCTGCGAACTCCGTTAGTCAGAGGTCAGGATTGACCGTTCTGTCAGTACATGCTTAAACACTAGATCTGCTCTTTTATATATTTTTGCCGCTCTACTTGGGTAGGATAGTTTTCTTACGAACAATGTTTACAGGATTGTGGAGTTACCGTCACACTATGGAATTCAGCCCAGAGTAATATATCTGCCTGAATAAATGTGACGATCGAACAAAAACGCCAAACGCGTGGTCGCTGTATGAGCGAGGAAACAAATAAAAATTAATAATCGATTTAGCAAAGGTAAGGGCGACGGATTACGCGTAAAAATGTGGTACTCGTAACAAATTATATCATCGTTTTATCGTTATCTTCTTTCCTCTGGTATATTGGACAACGTTTTCCGCGCAAAACGAGGTAGTTAACCAGCTAACCAGCTTTACTGAACATCCTCAACCTTCCAATGTTGTGAGAATGTTGCTTGCTCCACTTTTGCGGTTGATTAGTAAGTTGGGGTGTGAAGTCTGAATTTAGCTTTTTTGTTTGGTGCTGATCGTGGAACTTGGAGCGATGAGCTCGTTGATTTTAGGGTAGTTGTCAATGTGCTTTTGCTTTGAGTTGGATTTTTAAAGGGCGCAGAGGACTAGGCTCTAACTCGATGAAACGTTTAAGAGACAATCAAACATGTTTTTACCTCCTCAATGTGGCCAAGTGGCATGTAAAGCTCTTGGAAAAGCCGAAAACCGTGCGGGCAAAACATTCGGTTCACTTGGAGAAATACGGGGACGCTGAATAAATCGTGCAACCACGTAAAAAATCGAAACAAACTTATATATCTGGGACGCTGGATAAATCGTTTAACCAATTGGATCAAAACAACTTATATATCGGGACGCTGGATAAATCGTGCAACCAAGATCGAAACAATATATATTGGGTCGCTGGATAAGCGTGCAACACGTTGGATCGATTGAACTATTCCGTATTTGGAAAAATATAACTGGATTCGCGTGATAAAGCAGACACCCAAATTAATCGAAAGCTAAGGTTTGTTGATTTATAGTTATACATGGTCGCTCAATAAATCGCACAAAAGTAATTTAAGAACCAAATTATCGCATCACTTTAGACAGGATGTAGACAACGCCTGAATAAATGAGAAATTTGGGTCTGCTAGTTGCAAAGGCTGCATATGCTTTAAAGATTCTACAGGTAAAGTACAGGATTGTAGATTCTTGTCCAGTTGTGGCACTTATATGCAGAAGTTTTATTGGATGTGGGGCTTGACGGAGAAACCTATGTTGAGGTGACGCTTTCTGGGCTTAGCCGCAAAAGTGAAGCCTTAAGCATGGTAAGATTTAAAATGCAAGTTAAACAAGTTAAACAAGCGTTCTGAAATATGGAGTGGGCTTTATATCTTCCTGGTGGTTAAAGGTGTATACGGGGGTGGTGGTCAGGATTGACCTCTATTGGACTGGTGGACTCAATTTCGGTGCATGAGTGTGTTGTGGCTTCCTCTGTAAGTAATGCAGTAATGCGTGCTGGTGTAATCCCTAAGAAGATGCGTTCTGGCAATACAGCTAAACACTAAATCTGCTGTTTTATATATTTTTGCGCTCTACTTCGGTTAGTTCGGATAGTTGTCTTACAACAAAGTTTACAGGATTGTAGAGTTACCGTCACACTATTTTTAAAGGTCTAAATCGCCGCGAGCTATTGCCAGTCCGCAGTGCTCTGGCTTAGCGTTTAACTTAAATATCTTCAATCGCCTAAAGCTTTCGATGACGATCTTGTAAGACAGCTTGGAATTTAGCCCAGAGTAATATATCTGCCAGAATAAATGTGACGATCGGAACAAAAAACACCGGGGTCGATGTATTGAGCGAGGAAACAAATAAAACATTAATAATCGATTTAGACAAAGGTAAGGGCGACGGATTACACTTAAAAAATGTGGTACTCGTAACAAATTATATCATCGTTTTATCGTTATCTTCTTTCCTTTTGGTATATTGGACAACGTTTTCCGCGCAAAACGAGGTAGTTAACCAGCTAACCAGCTTTACTGGAACATCCTCAACCTTCCTTAATGTTGTGAGAATGTTGCTTGTTCCATTTTTGCGGTTGATTAGTAAGTTGGGGTGTGAAGTCTGAATTTGTAGCTTTTTTGTTTGGTGCTGATCGTGGAACTTCGAGCGATGAGCTCGTTGATTTTAGGGTAGTTGTCAATGTGCTTTTGCTTTGAGTTGGATTTTTGAAGGGCGCAGAGGACTAGCTCTAGGCTCTAACTCGATGAAACGTTTAAGAGACAATTAAACATGTTTTTACCTTCTCAATGTGGCCAAGTGGCATTTAAAGCTCTTGGAAAAGCAGAAAACCGTGCGGTGCAAAACATTCGGTTCACTTGGAGAAATACGGGGACGCTGAATAAATCGTGCAACCACGTAAAAAATCGAAACAAACTTATAACGGGTGTTTTTTTTAGAGGTATAGAACTTTAAGTTGGCATTACTGTTCAAGATGGCGACCGATTTAACAGCTGTCAAATGATTTATTCTCAGTTTGGTTTGGCAATTCGTCATGCGTGCTTACAAAATCCAACTCGTGCAAGAATTGAAACCAAACGATCATCAAGCAAGGCGTAGATTCGTCGAATGGGCCCAAAACGAGATTGCTGTTGTTCCCGATTTTTCATAAGCCTCCAAGATCTTGTGATTTAACACCGCTAGACTACTTTTTGTGGGGCTATGTAAAGTCATTGGTCTATGCGGATAAGCCACAAACGCTAAACCATTTGGAAGACAACATTCGCCGTGTTATTGCCGATATACGGCCAAATGTTGGAAAAAGTCATTGCAAATTGGACGTCCAGATTGGACTACATCCGAGCCAGCCGTGGCGGTCATATGCCAGAAATCATATTTAAAATGTAATGCACAAGATTATCTTTCATGTCAATAAAATTCATGTCAATCGAATAATCCATCGTTGTTTTATTGCAATTTAAAGTTCTATACCTCTAAAAAAAACACCCTATATATCTGGGACGCTGGATAAATCGTT
>NW_025318994.1:0-22641 GCF_016746245.2 Drosophila santomea
TCAACTGCGCGAAGAGCAGGATCCAAGCGCCTTTCCCTATGGCCAGCATATTTTGAACCTGCTCCACAGCTCGATTCTCGCTATTTTGTCGCCTTTCAGAACGACGTCGAATATCGGCTGCTTGCTCAACT
The DNA here is from genome assembly GCF_016746245.2 of Drosophila santomea. Taxonomy (NCBI): domain Eukaryota; kingdom Metazoa; phylum Arthropoda; class Insecta; order Diptera; family Drosophilidae; genus Drosophila; species Drosophila santomea. The sequence continues at coordinate 132 of NW_025318994.1, forward strand.
GCGCGAAGAGCAGGATCCAAGCGCCTTTCCCTATGGCCAGCAGTATTTTGAACCTGCTCCACAGCTCGATTCTCGCTATTTTGTCGCCTTTCAGAACGACGTCGAGTATCGGCTGCTTGCTCAACTGCTGCGAAGAGCAGGATCCAAGCGCCTTTCCCTATGGCCAGCATATATTTTGAACCTGCTCCACAGCTCGATTCTCGCTATTTGTCGCCTTTCAGAACGACGTCGAGTATCGGCTGCTTGCCAACTGCGCGAAGAGAGCCATAGCCGCTACCGAGCAGACGAGATCACCCGGAAGAGCAGGATCCAAGCGCCTTTCCCTATGGCCAGCAGTATTTGACCTGCTCCACAGCTCGATTCTCGATTTTGTCGCCTTTCAGAACGACGTCGAGTATCGGCTGCTTGCTCAACTGCGCGAAGAGCAGGATCCAAGCGCCTTTCCCTATGGCCAGCATTATTTTGAACCTGCTCCACAGCTCGATTCTCGCTATTTTGCCGCCTTTCAGAACGACGTCGAGTATCGGCTGCTTGCTCAACTGCGCGAAGAGCAGGATCCAAGCGCCTTTCCCTATGGCCAGCATATTTTGAACCTGCTCCACAGCTCGATTCTCGCTATTTTGCCGCCTTTCAGAACGACGTCGAGTATCGGCTGCTTGCTCAACTGCGCGAAGAGCAGGATCCAAGCGCCTTTCCCTATGGCCAGCATTATTTTGAACCTGCTCCACAGCTCGATTCTCGCTATTTTGCCCTTTCAGAACGACGTCGAGTATCGGCTGCTTGCTCAACTGCGCGAAGAGCAGGATCCAATCGCCTTTCCCTATGGCCAGCATATTTTGAACCTGCTCCACAGCTCGATTCTCGCTATTTTGTCGCCTTTCAGAACGACGTCGAATATCGGCTGCTTGCTCAACTGCGCGAAGAGCAGGATCCATCGCCTTTCCCTATGGCCAGCAGTATTTTGAACCTGCTCCACAGCTCGATTCTCGCTATTTTGTCGCCTTTCAGAACGACGTCGAGTATCGGCTGCTTGCTCAACTGCGCGAAGAGCAGGATCCAAGCGCCTTTCCCTATGGCCAGCATTATTTTGAACCTGCTCCACAGCTCGATTCTCGCTATTTTTGCCGCCTTTCAGAACGACGTCGAGTATCGGCTGCTTGCTCAACTGCGCGAAGAGCAGGATCCAATCGCCTTTCCCTATGGCCAGCAGTATTTTGAACCTGCTCCACAGCTCGATTCTCGCTATTTTGTCCGCCTTTCAGAACGACGTCGAGTATCGGCTGCTTGCTCAACTGCGCGAAGAGCAGGATCCAAGCGCCTTTCCCTATGGCCAGCAGTATTTTGAACCTGCTCCACAGCTCGATTCTCGCTATTTTGTCGCCTTTCAGAACGACGTCGAGTATCGGCTGCTTGCTCAACTGCGCGAAGAGCAGGATCCAAGCGCCTTTCCCTATGGCCAGCATTATTTTGAACCTGCTCCACAGCTCGATTCTCGCTATTTTGCGCCTTTCAGAACGACGTCGAGTATCGGCTGCTTGCTCAACTGCGCGAAGAGCAGGATCCAATCGCCTTTCCCTATGGCCAGCAGTATTTTGAACCTGCTCCACAGCTCGATTCTCGCTATTTTGCCGCCTTTCAGAACGACGTCGAGTATCGGCTGCTTGCTCAACTGCGCGAAGAGCAGGATCCAAGCGCCTTTCCCTATGGCCAGCATTATTTTGAACCTGCTCCACAGCTCGATTCTCGCTATTTTGTCGCCTTTCAGAACGACGTCGAGTATCGGCTGCTTGCTCAACTGCGCGAAGAGCAGGATCCAATCGCCTTTCCCTATGGCCAGCAGTATTTTGAACCTGCTCCACAGCTCGATTCTCGCTATTTTGTCGCCTTTCAGAACGACGTCGAGTATCGGCTGCTTGCTCAACTGCGCGAAGAGCAGGATCCAATCGCCTTTCCCTATGGCCAGCAGTATTTTGAACCTGCTCCACAGCTCGATTCTCGCTATTTTGTCGCCTTTCAGAACGACGTCGAGTATCGGCTGCTTGCTCAACTGCGCGAAGAGCAGGATCCAAGCGCCTTTCCCTATGGCCAGCAGTATTTTGAACCTGCTCCACAGCTCGATTCTCGCTATTTTGCGCCTTTCAGAACGACGTCGAGTATCGGCTGCTTGCTCAACTGCGCGAAGAGCAGGATCCAATCGCCTTTCCCTATGGCCAGCAGTATTTTGAACCTGCTCCACAGCTCGATTCTCGCTATTTTGTCGCCTTTCAGAACGACGTCGAGTATCGGCTGCTTGCTCAACTGCGCGAAGAGCAGGATCCAAGCGCCTTTCCCTATGGCCAGCATATTTTGAACCTGCTCCACAGCTCGATTCTCGCTATTTTGTCGCCTTTCAGAACGACGTCGAGTATCGGCTGCTTGCTCAACTGCGCGAAGAGCAGGATCCAAGCGCCTTTCCCTATGGCCAGCATATTTTGAACCTGCTCACAGCTCGATTCTCGCTATTTTGCGCCTTTCAGAACGACGTCGAGTATCGGCTGCTTGCTCAACTGCGCGAAGAGCAGGATCCAAGCGCCTTTCCCTATGGCCAGCATTATTTTGAACCTGCTCCACAGCTCGATTCTCGCTATTTTGCCGCCTTTCAGAACGACGTCGAGTATCGGCTGCTTGCTCAACTGCGCGAAGAGCAGGATCCAAGCGCCTTTCCCTATGGCCAGCATTATTTTGAACCTGCTCCACAGCTCGATTCTCGCTATTTTGCCGCCTTTCAGAACGACGTCGAGTATCGGCTGCTGCTCAACTGCGCGAAGAGCAGGATCCAATCGCCTTTCCCTATGGCCAGCATTATTTTGAACCTGCTCCACAGCTCGATTCTCGCTATTTTGCCGCCTTTCAGAACGACGTCGAGTATCGGCTGCTTGCTCAACTGCGCGAAGAGCAGGATCCAAGCGCCTTTCCCTATGGCCAGCATTATTTTGAACCTGCTCCACAGCTCGATTCTCGCTATTTTGCCGCCTTTCAGAACGACGTCGAGTATCGGCTGCTTGCTCAACTGCGCGAAGAGCAGGATCCAATCGCCTTTCCCTATGGCCAGCAGTATTTTGAACCTGCTCCACAGCTCGATTCTCGCTATTTTGTCGCCTTTCAGAACGACGTCGAATCGGCTGCTTGCTCAACTGCGCGAAGAGCAGGATCCAATCGCCTTTCCCTATGGCCAGCAGTATTTTGAACCTGCTCCACAGCTCGATTCTCGCTATTTTTGTCGCCTTTCAGAACGACGTCGAGTATCGCTGCTTGCTCAACTGCGCGAAGAGCAGGATCCAAGCGCCTTTCCCTATGGCCAGCATTATTTTGAACCTGCTCCACAGCTCGATTCTCGCTATTTTGCCGCCTTTCAGAACGACGTCGAGTATCGGCTGCTTGCTCAACTGCGCGAAGAGCAGGATCCAAGCGCCTTTCCTATGGCCAGCATTATTTTGAACCTGCTCCACAGCTCGATTCTCGCTATTTTGCGTCAGAGTATCGGCTGCTTGCTCAACTGCGCGAAGAGCAGGATCCAAGCGCCTTTCCCTATGGCCAGCAGTATTTTGAACCTGCTCCACAGCTCGATTCTCGCTATTTTGTCGCCTTTCAGAACGACGTCGAGTATCGGCTGCTTGCTCAACTGCGCGAAGAGCAGGATCCAATCGCCTTTCCCTATGGCCAGCAGTATTTTGAACCTGCTCCACAGCTCGATTCTCGCTATTTTGCCGCCTTTCAGAACGACGTCGAGTATCGGCTGCTTGCTCAACTGCGCGAAGAGCAGGATCCAATCGCCTTTCCCTATGGCCAGCAGTATTTTGAACCTGCTCCACAGCTCGATTCTCGCTATTTTGTCGCCTTTCAGAACGACGTCGAGTATCGGCTGCTTGCTCAACTGCGCGAAGAGCAGGATCCAATCGCCTTTCCCTATGGCCAGCAGTATTTTGAACCTGCTCCACAGCTCGATTCTCGCTATTTTGTCGCCTTTCAGAACGACGTCGAGTATCGGCTGCTTGCTCAACTGCGCGAAGAGCAGGATCCAAGCGCCTTTCCCTATGGCCAGCATTATTTTGAACCTGCTCCACAGCTCGATTCTCGCTATTTTGCCGCCTTTCAGAACGACGTCGAGTATCGCTGCTTGCTCAACTGCGCGAAGAGCAGGATCCAAGCGCCTTTCCCTATGGCCAGCATTATTTGAACCTGCTCCACAGCTCGATTCTCGCTATTTTGCCCTTTCAGAGACGTCGTATCGGCTGCTTGCTCAACTGCGCGAAGAGCAGGATCCAAGCGCCTTTCCCTATGGCCAGCAGTATTTTGAACCTGCTCCACAGCTCGATTCTCGCTATTTTGTCGCCTTTCAGAACGACGTCGAGTATCGGCTGCTTGCTCAACTGCGCGAAGAGCAGGATCCAAGCGCCTTTCCCTATGGCCAGCATTATTTTGAACCTGCTCCACAGCTCGATTCTCGCTATTTTGCCGCCTTTCAGAACGACGTCGAGTATCGGCTGCTTGCTCAACTGCGCGAAGAGCAGGATCCAATCGCCTTTCCCTATGGCCAGCAGTATTTTGAACCTGCTCCATAGCTCGATTCTCGCTATTTTGTCGCCTTTCAGAACGACGTCGAGTATCGGCTGCTTGCTCACTGCGCGAAGAGCAGGATCCAAGGCCTTTCCCTATGGCCAGCAGTATTTTGACCTGCTCCACAGCTCGATTCTCGATATTTGTCGCCTTTCAGAACGACGTCGAGTATCGGCTGCTTGCTCAACTGCGCGAAGAGCAGGATCCAAGCGCCTTTCCCTATGGCCAGCAGTATTTTGAACCTGCTCCACAGCTCGATTCTCGCTATTTTGTCGCCTTTCAGAACGACGTCGAGTATCGGCTGCTTGCTCAACTGCGCGAAGAGCAGGATCCAATCGCCTTTCCTATGGCCAGCAGTATTTTGAACCTGCTCCACAGCTCGATTCTCGCTATTTTGTCGCCTTTCAGAACGACGTCGAGTATCGGCTGCTTGCTCAACTGCGCGAAGAGCAGGATCCATCGCCTTTCCCTATGGCCAGCAGTATTTTGAACCTGCTCCACAGCTCGATTCTCGCTATTTTGTCGCCTTTCAGAACGACGTCGAGTATCGGCTGCTTGCTCAACTGCGCGAAGAGCAGGATCCAAGCGCCTTTCCTATGGCCAGCATTATTTTGAACCTGCTCCACAGCTCGATTCTCGCTATTTGCGCCTTTCAGAACGACGTCGAGTATCGGCTGCTTGCTCAACTGCGCGAAGAGCAGGATCCAATCGCCTTTCCCTATGGCCAGCATATTTTGAACCTGCTCCACAGCTCGATTCTCGCTATTTTGTCGCCTTTCAGAACGACGTCGAGTATCGGCTGCTTGCTCAACTGCGCGAAGAGCAGGATCCAAGCGCCTTTCCCTATGGCCAGCAGTATTTTGAACCTGCTCCACAGCTCGATTCTCGCTATTTTGTCGCCTTTCAGAACGACGTCGAGTATCGGCTGCTTGCTCAACTGCGCGAAGAGCAGGATCCAAGCGCCTTTCCCTATGGCCAGCATATTTTGAACCTGCTCCACAGCTCGATTCTCGCTATTTTGCGCCTTTCAGAACGACGTCGAGTATCGGCTGCTTGCTCAACTGCGCGAAGAGCAGGATCCAAGCGCCTTTCCCTATGGCCAGCATTATTTTGAACCTGCTCCACAGCTCGATTCTCGCTATTTTGCCGCCTTTCAGAACGACGTCGAGTATCGGCTGCTTGCTCAACTGCGCGAAGAGCAGGATCCAAGCGCCTTTCCCTATGGCCAGCATTATTTGAACCTGCTCACAGCTCGATTCTCGCTATTTTGCCGTCGAGTATCGGCTGCTTGCTCAACTGCGCGAAGAGCAGGATCCAAGCGCCTTTCCCTATGGCCAGCAGTATTTTGAACCTGCTCCACAGCTCGATTCTCGCTATTTTGTCGCCTTTCAGAACGACGTCGAGTATCGGGTGCTTGCTCAACTGCGCGAAGAGCAGGATCCAAGCGCCTTTCCCTATGGCCAGCATTATTTTGAACCTGCTCCACAGCTCGATTCTCGCTATTTTGCCGCCTTTCAGAACGACGTCGAGTATCGGCTGCTTGCTCAACTGCGCGAAGAGCAGGATCCAAGCGCTTTCCCTATGGCCAGCAGTATTTTGAACCTGCTCCACAGCTCGATTCTCGCTATTTTGTCGCCTTTCAGAACGACGTCGAGTATCGGCTGCTTGCTCAACTGCGCGAAGAGCAGGATCCAAGCGCCTTTATGGCCAGCATTATTTTGAACCTGCTCCACAGCTCGATTCTCGCTATTTGCCGCCTTTCAGAACGACGTCGAGTATCGGCTGCTTGCTCAACTGCGCGAAGAGCAGGATCCAAGCGCCCTTCCTATGCCAGCTATTTTGTCGCCTTTCAGAACGACGTCGAGTATCGGCTGCTTGCTCAATTGCGCGATTTGCAGGTTCTAGACGCCTTTGAGAACGAAACTGAGAGTTAAATTCCTGCTCAATCGCACGAACAGGACGATTCAAGCGTCTCAACCTTCGCGACACTGTATTGACGCCCTGTTCTGCATTCCTGACTAACGAGTCTTCCCTACGCCTACGCTGAGATACTGTATTTGCCACTCTCTCCACCTCTATATCCTTCATTTTCCCTATTTATCCTATTTCTCAACATATGCCTTCTTGCACGTTGAGAAGCAGTGGGTCTATTTAGACGAGGCATTTCTCAGAATTATATAAACGACTTAATAAAATATTTATAAAATATATATTTTGAAATTATTATTTATTGAACACAGAAAAAATACTTAACAGAAAATAATATTATAAGAATGAGTATTTAAAGAGACTCAAGCTATATTATTATTTTAAATATCAATATAATTTAAATAATAGTATTAGAAGTATAAGTCTTTATAAAGACTAACGCTTGCAGCACTATTAAACAAATACGTATAAATATGTAAAATATGTATGTATAAAAATATAAAAATTATTCTTTTAAAAAGTATAATTCTTATATTTATATTAATTTTTAAAATTTTTAGAATAGATTAAAATTAACCGTCAAAAAAGCGAAATAATATTTAGTTAAGAAAAAGTCTATGAAAAGACTTAAGCTTAAATTATTATTATTAGAACCAACCGAACTAAATTAATAGTATTATAAGTACAAGTCTTGAAAAAGACTTAAACTTTTAGTACTATAAGATTATATACGCTGAGTACGTATATGAATAAAAATAAGAGTAAGCTTTTAAAAATGGGAAAATGTAAAGAATATATTAAGATTAAATGTGAAAAAAATAAAAATAATAAGTTAAGAAGTCCTTAAAAAGACTTAAGTCTTAAGTTATTATTATTTCAATATAGTGTTATTATATAGTATAATAAAATATTATAGTATTAATAGTATGATAAGTGCAAGTCTTTAAAAAGACTTAAACTTTTAGTACTATTAACTTTATATACGCTGAATACGTATATGGATAAAAATGTAAGAATAAGCCTTTAAAAAGGCTCAGTTCTTATATTAATATGGGTAGAAAAGCGTGGGCGATATAAAAATAAACAAAAATCAACTACAAATTTTATACTTAGCAATGAGCGCAGAGACGAGACAGCAGCGGGCCAAACGGCAGCGATGTCAATCGAAGCAGCATCAGCACTCACGACCGCGTTGTAATTTAAAAATATAATTTTACGTTAATGTATGCCACTTTTTAATAAAAAATTTAATCTTTACGTTAAAAATTTAGCTTAACACTTATTGGTTGGCTAAAAAACGTTAAGAATCGGAAAAATCAATTATAAATCGCACTCGGCTTAAAAAGATGTGTAATACCAAAATTTAGTCTTCGACTGACTCCCTTCTCTTTTACTATTTACTTTTTCAAGAAAAGCGCGGGAAAGCACCGTAAGCTAAGAGCGAGTTCTTCCATTTAGATTTAACATTTTCTAAGAGCAGTGCTCTTATTAAAATTGCATTCTATTCAACACTAGATCAATATATATTCAGTTATTGAAGAGTACGTGAGAAAAGCCAAGTAACCATAACCTATGATTAAAGGCTTAATGATTGTAGCGCCTGCCAGCTCATAAGAAAAACAAACTTTAAGCTTCTAGAATTTTACTTTTATCTTACCAAAAGAAAATAGTTTAGACATATATTTTACTATAGTAAAGAAGATAAATAAAAAGGAAAAATGGCAAATATTGGTAATATTATGTTTGTTCAAAAACCGAGTTTCTCTCTTTATAAAGAGTGCGCATCGATTTCTATTTTCAAAGTGTCAACAGAGACGTCCCTCTCTCTCTAACATTCACCTGCCACGCACTTGTAAATAACGTTGAAATGCGTTCTAAGAGAGAGAAGCTAAGAGCGAGATTTAACACTAAAATTCTTTTCAACACTAGATCACTATATATGAAGTGTCAACAGAGACATCCCTCTCTCTCTAACATTCAGCTGCTACGCACTTGTAAAAAACGTGGAAAAGCGCCCTAAGGGAGAGAGAAGCTAAGAGCGAGATTTAACACTAAAATTCTTTCAACACTATATCATTATATATTGAATTATTGAGAATTGGAAAGAAAAGCAAAACAACATATGATTTCATTTATTTATTAAATTATTATATTAGCTACTCAGATTAAGCATTGCTCCGATCAAAATATATTATAAGATAATATATGAACAAATATTGATATTGGGCTTATTTCGTGCAGGCAGAACCATAATATTTCAAAGGGTTATGAATAATTCGAATATTTTATTTGTGCACGAAATAACGCTTAAAGCATTTTTGCAGTTTTAAATATTGTTAGCGTCTGCCAAAAAGCCGCTGCACCGATCTATTACGTCATCGGCTGGCTGTCTATGACGTCATAGAAGATGATACTCATTGAAATTTACATTCTAAAAAACTTGAAATGTAATCGAGTTGTGGGCAGTCTGTGGGCGTTGGAGAGGGCGTGGCAAAAGAAAAATTTGCAAGACTATGACTATAAAACTGTGAAAAAATATCAGAACAATTTTCAGAAGTGTAGGCGTGGCAGTTTTTGGCGGTTTGTGGGCGTCAGAGTGGGCATGGCAAATATTTTTTGGCAAATCAATATAAATTTGTAAGCCTAATAAAACAATGAAAAAATATCAAAACAATTTTCAAAAGTGTGGGCGTAGCAGCTTTGGGCGGTTTGGGGCGTTAGAGTGGGCGTGGCAAAAAGTTTTTTGGCAAATTGATAGAAATTTACAAGACTAATACAAAAATGAAAAAATATCAAAACATTTTTCAAAAGTGTGGGCGTGGCAGGTTTGGGCGGTTTGTGGGCGTTAGAGTGGGCGTGGCAAAAAGTTTTTTGGCAAATTGATTGAAATTTACAAGACTAATACAAAAATGAAAAAATATCAAAACATTTTTCAAAAGTGTGGGCGTGGCAGTTTTGGGCGGTTTGTGGGCGTTAGAGTGGGCGTGGCAACATGAATCGACAAACTTGCGCTGCTTCTATGTCTTGGGAGTCTGTATGCTTAATCTCAACGTTCTAGCTTTTGTAGTTCCTGAGATCTCAGCGTTCATACGGACGGACAGACGAACGGACAGACGGACGGACAGACAGACATGGCCAGATCGACTCGGCTATTGATCCTGATCAAGAATATATATACTTTATATGGTCAGAAACGCTTCCTTCTGCCTGTTACATACTTTCAACGAATCTAGTATACCCTTTTACTTTACGAGTAACGGGTATAAATATTAAATAAAATAAAAAATTCAAAACCAAATATCAGCATAATAAATAAAACAAAAAATATAAGAACTATTATATTATACTATTATACGAATTTTTGCGGTTATACACATTTAAAATTTACACACACACACACACACAAAAAAAACAAATTTGTTTTACACTCACACAATTACATTAATATAATTCTAACATGTCTTCAACTAAAGTTGAACACTCTTCAATTTTATTATTTTTTGAATTTAACAAATTACACATTTAACACTTTTTTAACAAATTACACCTTTTTTAAAAATACAATACCTCACGAAAAGAGAATTTTTAATGAATGAATTGAATTGAATGAATTTTTAATGACGAACCAAAATAATTTATTAAGACCACCCATATTAAACCCAGAACAACCAATAGACCAGCAACAACAAAACGAAATACACGAATTACACGTTCATAGACAACAGGAAAGGCACGAACAAAGACGTTTAGAATACCAACAGAATAGAGTACCACAAGAGCCTGGAAATTCCGTACTATGCGACTTGTAGAATTCAAAACAACAATAACCAATTTCGAATCATTGACCAACGACAAACAAACCTAAGACCTACGCCAGCTCCACGTACCATAATGACGTCGAACAATCTACATTATCGGCAACCGCCACCAGTTCCTCCACGGAACCTACCACAACAAAACCAAATCAATATGCCTAGATATTATTATTATTATTGGAAAATTAACGCATAATTAAAATTATGCGGAATTTCGGATTAGCTATAGCAGCTGAGGGCCTTAAGCTAAGTTATATACATTTTTTTTTGGGTTTGGTTATAATATATGTACAAGTGAGGTTCTTATTTTACGGTTAATTACTATGTAATAGTTTTTTAAAGCTAATTTATTTATGTGTAGTGTTTAATTATGGATATTATTTTTTATTTTTAATTTTGCTTATATTGTATGGTAAAGTTTTGTATTTTTTAAGAATTGTATTGTTTGGTGAATGTTTTCAAATGAGGTGATTTCTCTAATTGATTGTTTCAAGAGGTTCGATCTGTTTTGCTGAAGGTCAGGGCAGTCGAGTAATATATGTTGTAATGTTATGTTGGTGTTGCAGTTTGTGCAGATTGGTGGTGGAGTTTTATTGAGTATGTGGCTGTGGGTTAGATTGGTGTGTCCTAGTCTTATTCTTGTGTGTTTCAGTGTTTAGTTTGATGTGTTCCAAGATGTCTGATGTGTTGAAGTTTTTTGGGTAATCAAAGGGAAATTATGTGCGTTTTTTGCTGTTTCGTCAGCGAGCTCTTTTCCTGGAATCCCGCAGTGTCCCGGGACCCATAGAAATAAGGATTTTTTTTCTCTTGTATTTGTTTAGGATATTTCTGATGGAGGTGGTGTAGTAGTTTTGGCTTTTTATGTTTTCAATTTCTTTTAGGGCTGATAGGGAATTTTCCTCGTTGTTTGCTGGCGTGGTTGCATAATGTCAGAATGTATATATGGAGGAGTACTGTGGGAGTATATGGTGGTAAATCATTTCTGTTTCCGTTGTTACGCTATATGAGACTTCGCTAGCTGACTTGGATCCATCTCTGTAAAGAAAGTGTCTGCCTGCTAGTGTGTTTTTTAATTCATTGAAATTTTGTTGGTATATTAATGGTGCCGTTTCTGCTTTGGATGAGGTGTGTAGTGCGGTGTTTGTGCTTGTATTACTGCACAGCCAGTGTGGGGTTTTTTCTTTCCTGCTTGTTTCGGGTAATACATAAATATTTACTTTTTTAATTATTCTATTGTGTTGTGTAGTGAAGACGGGACTTTTGGTATTCTTTGAATTTTTTAATTTTGTTGTAAATTTTTTCAATTGGTGAGAAATTGGAGTTGATTATGATTTTGATGTTTTTTGTGTTGCATATGTTGTTCTATGTTCTATTGGCAGTATGTTAGCAATGCAATAGGTTGTTTATTGGGGTGGCTTTCGCACCACCCCAATAAACAACCTATTGCATGAAGGCGATTCTTATTGCTGAGTGGTAAATCATTCTTAGTTTGCTAAGGGTTGATTTTGGGGCATTTCCATAAATGTGTACGCCGTAGTCTATTTTTGACATAATAATTGATTTGACCATGTTTAGCTATTGAGCTTTTTCAATAGCTGTTGCGAATAATAAGTAGCCGAAGAAAGTTTGTTTATTTTCCGATACTGTTTATTTTTCGAATTGTTTACGGCAGCTAGGGCCGACACAGAGCGATATCAAATGCACAAGTTGAGTCTTTGCCGAAAAACGAAGAAGTGACAATTGGCGGGACAGACAGCCGAAATGCAGCGCCCAAGCTTAACGTAGGTAGATAACAAAGAGAACAAGGAATGAGCGACGTACAGATAAATGCGTTCGAGAAAAGCGGTTTGCACTATGGGCATCGCAAGTGTTACCACTGACTACTTCGGCTTACAATATTAAGAGTATGAGATTAGTCTACTGCACAGTTTTGGCGGCTGCGTGACCCAACATCCTCCCCCTGTTGGAAGCTTGGCTTCCAACAGAGTCCTCAAGGGGAAGCAGACACAGCTTGTTCACTGCCCGCCTTATTACTCCGGACGCGGTCCTCAATTCTACAACTCGAGCGACGCCGTCTCTGCCAGGAATAAACTGCAAGACTCTCGCCATCTCATTGGGGTAGATTATCATCCTTAACAAGAACGACGTTGTCCACGGCTACGCCAGGCTTTGGGGTGCACCACTTGGAGCGCTGCTGGAGCAACGTCAAGTACTCTTCCTTCCATCGCGACCAAAATATTTGCTGAAAAAGGAGATGCGCTGCCAAGAGTCAAGCCGATTATAGTTTAGGCCCGTTATATCTGGCTCGTCAAACGACGAAGGCGGACCACCATTGAGAAAATGCGCCGGAGTGAGGACGTCCAGATCGGCAGGGTTCTCTGAAATGGGAATTAAAGGTCTGGAGTTAATAACTGCCGAGATGTGGCACACCAGCGTCCTCAGCTCGTCGAAGGTCAGAACCGCCGTACCCACAGCGCGGTAGAAATGATGTTTGGCCGTTTTTACCGCTGCTTCCAAAGTCCACCGAAATGGGGCGACCGTGGAGGATGAACCGCCAGTCAATCGTCTCCGAAAGGCAAAAATTCTGAACGGAGCCTTGATGCTCGCTGCTGAGAAATAACCTTCGAAGTTCCAAAAGTTCATTTTTGGCGCCGACAAAGTTGGTGGCGTTGTCTGACCAAATTTGCTTCGCTTCCGCCGGGTGCATATGAACCTCTTGAGTCCGCACAGAAACGCAACTGTCGAGAGATCCTTGATCAGCTCCAGGTGCACTGCCTTGGTTGCAAAAGCATACGCAGACGTAGCATTTAACCGCGGGCTTGTTGCGAGTATCCGACTTGTGAAAGAAGGGTCCACAGAAGTCTATACCAGCAACCTCAAAAGCTGCACCAACCGCAGCATCATCTGAGTACCCTCTTGAATGTGTTCGACGGTGAGCCCAGGATGACGGATTCCAGGGTGCTTTGTAAGCTTCCTTTCCAGCGACAAGAATCTCCGCAAAGCCTGAGGATAGGAATCTCCTAAAGAGTCCAAATGGAGTTTTAGCGGCAACCGTACCGAGTAATCGCCAGCTGGCAATCGGGTGTAATTTTTAACAAAGTGGGCCTCGCAATCTAGCTCCTTCTTAGTGGCTTGAACTATTGGGCCGGGACAATTTTTCTACCTCCCAAAAGCGCTGCAGAAGTGAATCAAGTTCAACATCAATGCCGTTTTCCTTGCTGGCTGAAGAAGGAACTCGTGAAGCTATTAAGGCGCTACCGCAAGGGCGCGCGCAGCCTCCAGACACAACCCAGCCCAGACGTTTTTTTTGAAGCAGTTTCAGTCCTGGCAACAACTTTATCTGACCTACGCACAGCAGCTCATAAAAAAGCTAGCTCCTATTAATAGGTCAACACGCTGAGCTTTATGAAATTCCGGGTCGGCGAGCTGCAGGTTTTCTGGAATCTTCCAGTCCCAATGTCCACATTAAACTTGGCTGGCAATCCGTGATATTGGGAGCGATAACTGCTGTTATGCTCGTTGAGAAATCCGAAGTGGCAGACCGCATCGCAATTCCTACCCAGAATCCATCAGTCGCGAAATTGGAATCCCCGATTCCAGTGACGGAGCCGGACGACCTGACCTCTTAAGTTGCAGTTGATTTGCAAACCGAGAGGTGACCAAGTGCAGTTGAGAGCCAGAATCTAACAAGGCCCTGCAGGGAACGAACAGTCCGACCGATTCTGCACTAGAACGGTTGCAGTGGCTAGCAGCACAAGGTCACTACCGAGATCCTGGGCAATTAGAGGGAGCTTGTGGGAGCTTGAAGACACCGGAACATGTGGCTGCGAGGAAGGCGGACCATCTAGATGGAGCAGAGTATGATGCCTGATTCCACAGGTGCGGCAGCGGCTCGAGCTCCATTGCCGTAGCTGATGACCTGCCTTTAGGCAGTTTAGGCAAGTGCTAGTCTCTTTGCCTCGCGCAGACGATCTACTGGCGCTAAGTCTCTAAATTGCGGCAATAATATATGGCATGCTCTGCACTATGGCAAAGCATGCAACCAAGAGAATTTTGGGTGGTAGCAACTAGCGTCGAACGATTTCTGCCCACCTGAACGCCTGGCGCATAGGTTGCCATGGCGCAATCCACGGCTTCCAGAGTCCTACATCGCTGCTCCAGGAATGCAGCCATCGATTCCCACGACGGAATAAGGTTGGCAAAGACCGGATCCTCCAAGCGCTCCTCCCACTTAGCTTGGCTCGCCGCATCCAGCTTTTGCAGCAGCACTTGCACTATGATGCAGCCAGCGATTTGCTCAGTGGTGCCCAAACCCTTCAACGCACGAATGTGAGCGTTAAACTTGTCCGACAATTCCCGAAGCGATGCCACTGAACCATTCCGTAATACCTTTAAACCCAGAATCTCGGTGATGTGCGCCTGAAAAACGAGACGCCGATTATCAAACCTTTTTTGAAGCAACTCTAAAGCCGCTTCGTAATTGCCGTTTGAGATCTCCAATGATCGGATAGTTTCCAGCGCTGAATCCCTTAAACATGAGCGCAGATGTTGAAATTTCTCAATGTTGAAGAGGTCCGGATGGCTGTCGATTATGCTCGTGAGCACGGAGTAAAAATCCGCCCAGTTTGCGTAGCCTCCGCCAAACGTTGGCAGCTGCACAGGCGGCAACGGCATCGGCCTCGGCCGCGCTGCGTTTGATGACCACTGCACTGGTGGGGCACAACACCTTCCGCAAGCGTTGAGTGCGGCGCGAAATGCACATTGCGTTGAATTCATCGAAACTCTCGCTCATTTCACTGCCAATTTCGTCGAAATCCAATTCCTCCAGTTCTGTATGCAGAACATTGAAGGCACTTTGCAGCTCATCAATCTGCTCCAGCCTTACCGTAAGAGTGGGTTCGTCGTATCCGCTTAGCGTCTCATTAGACAGCGACGTTTGTAGCCTCTGCAACCTGCTGAACAGCGCATTGGCTTTGCGCTTTAAAAAGGTCACCCTGTTTTTGTCACTTTCAGCGGGCATAGCAACAAATCGCTTTCAATTCGGTTCAGCGGGAAGATGAGCACAAAATAAATGCCGAAAATGCAAGCGGAGTCAATGCACGTAACGATATATGTAGCAATGTATGTATGTATATATGTGATGCTAGCTCGCTTAAACACAACCACTATCACCGAAATCACCACTCACTTGTCCAACCGATTGCGATTTAATGTATTAATATTTATTTATAAACGGGATAAGTGCATTAATTAATGGATGCAAATTAACACGATCACGTCGGGGTCACCAATGTTTAGCTATTGAGCTTTTTCAATAGCTGTTGCGAATAATAAGTAGCCGAAGAAAGTTTGTTTATTTTCCGATACTGTTTATTTTGCGAATTGTTTACGGCAGCTAGGGCCGACAAAGAGCGATATAAAATGCACAAGTTGAGTCTTTGCCGAAAAACGAAGAAGTTACAATTGGCGGGACAGACAGCCGAAATGCGGCGCCCAAGCTTAACGTAGGTAGATAACAAAGAGAACAAGGAATGAGCGACGTACAGATAAATGCGTTCGAGAAAAGCGGTTTGCACTATGGGCATCGCAACTGCTACCACTGACTACTTCGGCTTACAATTTTAAGAGTATGAGATTAGTCTACTGCACAGTTTTGGCGGCTGCGTGACCCAACAGACCACATATATTATTGTGTTTGTGTTGCAGCAGAATTTTTTGTTGGCCAGACATTTAATGACGTCTAGTCTTTTAGCTAGTTCTAAAGTAAGATTTTCTATGTGTTTGTTCCATCTGTAGTTTCTGGCTATTGTTATTCCTAGTATTTTGAGGGACGTTACATTTTGTATGGGGGTATCGTTGGTTTGCAGTGTGAAGTTGCAGGTTCTTTTCCTACAAACGTGCAGATGTTTGCATTTGTTGGTAGAAAGGAATGCACCCGAGTAGTTGCGAAGTGCGTCTAGGTTGAGGTTGTTTTGTTTTTTTCCAAGATTGTAAATTATTGTGAAGTCGTCGGCGTAAGCAGTTAAATCCATTTGTTTGTGCGCAGCTAGTATTTTGTTTAATTGGTTGAATGCTATTGCGAATAATATCACAGATAAGGGGGATCCTTGCGGTATTCCATTGTGTAGTGGTTTGGGGTTTGAGTAGGATTTGTTGGAAGGACTGTTATTTTTCTATTGGTGAGGAAGTTTGTTATGTAGTTGGAGATCCTTGGGCCTATTTTCCAGGCTATGAGTTCGTCAATGATGCTGTGGATGCCTACTCTGTCAAACGCTTTGGCGAAATCTAGTGAGATGATAGACGCGTGGCTTTTCTTTGATAGGGATGCAGTTATCTGATAATATAGCATAGCTAGAGAATCAGAAACCGATTTTCCCTTTCTGAATCCCATTTGCCGGTTATCTAGAAGCTTGCTATTTGAAGCTAGCCACCATAGCCGTTTTGCTATTATTTTATCAAGGACTTTTGATATGCATGGATTGAGTGAAATGGGTCGGTAGGAGTTAATGTTGGTTTGTCCGTGTTCGGTTTGGGTATAGGTATGACGCTGCTTACTTTAAGTTGCTGAGGTATGTATGAGCTTAGGATGTTATTCAAAAGTTTTAGCAGTCTTTCATGTAGGTTTGTGGATAGGTTTTTAAGCATAGGATAGCTTATACGGTCTCGGCCTGGAGTTTTTCCTTTGAGTTGGTTAAGTGCAGCAATCAGTTCTGTAAGAGATATGTCCTGTTCGATGCTAAGCGCTGTAGGAAATGGGACGTGTGTGTGAGGGATTGGATTTTATCCTTTGTATGAATGTTGTGTGGAAGTTGCTGTCAAGCGATGCTTTAGACCAGTGGGTGCAGAGGTTGTTGGCTATTTAATTTTTGTCCATAATGCTTTGTGTTGTGTCATTGGGATCGGTAAGGCAGTGGATGTGGTGCCTAGTTTTCAGGCCGCAGAAATGGTTTATTTTAGTCCATATTTTTCCGATGGGTGAACTTGGGCTAATATCGGTTGTAAAGCTTTCCATTGCTGATTTTTTTCTTATTTTTATTTCTCGCTTGAGTTTGGCGTTGGCATTTTTGGAAGCTAATACGGTTGTCATATTAGTGTTTCTGTTGAGATTTTTCCATGCTATTTGCTTTTCATTTCTTAATTGTTGGAGGGTTTGGTCCCACCATGGAACGTTCCGCTGTCTTTTAGACTGGTGTGATTGGGGGATGGATTCATTGGCGGATTGAATTATTATTCTTGTAATAATAGCGAGTTCTTTATTAACATTGGAGCCTGGGGGCTTTTCAGTAGACAGCTTATCCGCAATTTCCTGGAATAGGGGCAGGTTGCTTTCTTAAGGATAAATCTTGGTCTTTCGATTGGATTGTTCATGTTATGTTCTTCGAATAGGTCTATGTGAATTGGGTAATGGTCGCTGCCTGAAAGCGAGCTGTCCGTATATCATTTTGAGTTCAGGTTAATAGGGGGTGATGCAATGGAAAGGTCTATGTGTGTGAATGTATGATGTGTGGTAAAGTGGGTTTCTGAGCCGTTGTTAAGTGTTACGAGTGAGTTTTGGTTGATAAATTTAAATAATGTGTTTCCTCTTTGGTTGTTGGTTTGTGAGCCCCAGCTCCTGTGCCAGCTATTAAAATCTCCAGTTATTAGTAGGGGTCGTTGTAAGTTGTCGTATATATTTCTGAGGTTTTGTATTGTAAAAAGTTTGTTGGGTGGGATGTAAGATGATGCTATGGTGAACTTGAATTTGGAATGAATTGTTACTGTTATTGTGTCAAAGTCAAAGGCGCTGACTTGTACATATTGATGTTGTAATGAGTTATGGACGAGGAGAGCAACTTCTCCAAAACTGTTTGTGGCGGTGTTTTCGTGATAGGTAGTGTAGTTTATTGGAATAGGTATGTTTTGGGTAATGAGTTGGGTAAGACGATGGGTAGTTTGGAGATTGGCGTGGCTTCTTTTATTGTTTTTTCGGTTGTTATGGTTGAGTATAGAGTAGGTCGTGAGTGGCAAATCTTTAGGGCCTTTTTGTGGTCGACTTTTTCGAGGGTTTTTATAGATGTTAGTTCCTTTTGTTTTATAAATGCTGGGCATGTTTTTTCTAATGGGCTGTGCTTGTTGTCAGGGCTGTGTGTTGTTCTGCGGAGCAGTTGATGCATATTTTGTTTGATGAGCAAGCAGTTGTAGGATGTCCAAATCTTAGGCAGTTTCGGCATCTGAGTGGAAGAGGAATATATGGTCGTATCCAATCATCAGTGTCTCTGGAAGCGTTAGTGATGCAAAGGTGATAATGATGAGGCCTGTTTCTTTAAGTTCGTTGTTTTAAATTTTTTAAATTTTCCGTATTTCTGTCACGTTTTGGGGTTTTAGTTCATTTTCAATTGT
Organism: Drosophila santomea; assembly: GCF_016746245.2. NCBI lineage: Eukaryota > Metazoa > Arthropoda > Insecta > Diptera > Drosophilidae > Drosophila > Drosophila santomea. Next base: position 18,851 of record NW_025318994.1, read on the forward strand.
TTCGTCGTCGATGTTACGGAGATCATAGGAGTATATAACTCCTTTGGAGAAGTTGAAGGTCTTGTGCTCACTTACTTCTCCGGGGAAGTTGTGAAAGTTGATCATTTTTAGAAGTTTTGTGTTTGTAGGGTGTCTTTAGTTTTGATTAGCATCGATCCTTCTTTTGTGACCTTAGCTGTTTCCACTTCACCGTTGCATGCGTAGTCAATAACTTTTTTCCTTAAGAATGGGCTTACGTTTTTAAATGTTTCATTGTCTGTTCTTTTTATGATTATGAATTTGGGTCCAGAGTCGGATGATTTAAATAATCTATTTATATCGGGAGGCATTGTTGTTGTTGTTTATTGGGCACTAGCCCTTTTTGCTTTGTCTCTTTTTTTGTTTCTCATTTCATGTCGTTTGTTTGTCCAAAAAAAAAAAAAAAAAATTTTTATATGGTTAGTGTTGTTGTTGGTTTTTAACTGATAAGGCGTATATGTCCGCTGTTAATTAGTCGCACGACTTTAGTTCTCGAAGCTTGGAGTGGTACTGATGCCTAGATGTAATAATCCTAAAAACAGGCAACAAGCACCCAATATGTTCGGACAAAATTATAAGCAATTCGGGTACCAATTATCCCCAAGGCAGAATCCTAATCTGCAATACCAGCAAGCTCAATATGTTTATCCGTTGCCCAACAGCGCCTAAGCCAATGCAACGACCAGAACCAATGGAAGTGGATCCCAGTATTCAAACTAGAATGGTAAATTATACCAACAGACCACAGTTTGAAATTGGCAAAAGACCACCACCACCACAGACCAACAAAGTGGACAAACGTCAAACAAATTTTAATATCCAAACAAATAACGACGATCAATCCGTGCAACCAATCATTACGAACAAGCAATAGCCGACCATGAAGCACAGGAATGCTATGACCAAACTTTAGAGGACTACATTGATCAACATGACGGGACCGTAGACGAAAATAACTATGACTACTCAGCCTTGAATTTTTTATAATAAAACCAAGCTTAATGCTGTCACTGTTGGGGGCAGTATTCAAGTAACTCATCATAAAATAGCCAACCTTTTAATCATCCGGATATAAATATTAAATTTTTTCTACTACCCTCCCTGACATCCTTCGATGCTATTTTAGGAAATGATAGCCTTAAGAATTTAGGGGCAGAAATAAAAATCAGTAAAAACCTAATGACAACCAAATACGGGATTAATGTGCCGATCAAAGAAAAAAAATATGAAGCAGTCAATAGCATTATCCCAAGAACAGACCATTTAACCGACAAACAAAGAAAAGACTTGGACCAACTAGTAAAAAAGTATCCGACACTATTTGCTAAAACAGACGAAAGACTTACATACACCACAAATGTCAAGGCAGAGATCGGAACAAATTCAGACACACCAGTGTTTTCCAAATTATTGGATGACGGAATAATTCGTCCATCCCGATCACCATACAACTCACCAGTGTGGGTTGTTCCAAAAAAAGCAGACGCATCAGGTGAAAAGAAATATCGTATGGTCATCGATTATAGGAAACTTAACAAGATGACTATAGCGGATAAATAACCCTTACCCGATATAAACGAGCTACTGGCCCAACTTGGAAATTTTCTCAGTTTTGGACCTTAAAAGTGGGTTCCATCAAATTCCACTTAAGGAATCTGATATAGAAAAAACAGCCTTCTCCTTAAATAAGGGAAAGTATGAGTTTTTACGACTCCCATTCGGATTGAAAAATGCGCCTTCAATATTTCAACGCGCGCTCGATGATATACTTCATGGACATATTGATAAAATATGTTACATTTATATTGACGATATTATTATCTTTAGTGAAGATAGTAAACCGCACATCCAAAATATCGAAAAAATTTTCAGAACCTTGCTAGAAGCTAACATGAAATTCCAGTTAGACAAATGCGAGTTCTTCAAACCCAGAGTAGAATTCTTGGGTTTTGTCATATCAGACAAAGGCATCGAGAAAAATACGAATAAACTGTTGGCCATAGCCAATTATCCTCAGCCAAAAACGCTGAAAGAACTACGAGCATTTCTTGGCTTAGCTAGTTATTACAGAAAATTCGTTAAAGATTTCACTAAAATGGCAAAGAGGGGAAGATGGACGTGTGTCCAAGAGAGAGTCTGCAAAGAAATTAATTGACCTTAATCAAGAAGCTTTAGAGGCATTTAACAAACTAAAGAACGCACTTATATCTAAAGAAGTAATACTACAATACCCCGACTATAATAAAGAATTTCAGCTAACCACGGACGCATCCAATTACGCAATAGGGGCGGTTTTATCACATAATGACAAGCCAATCGCTTTCTTGTCCAGATCACTTTCAACTACAGAAGAAAATTACGCAACAAACGAGAAAGAAATGCTAGCGATAACATGGGCATTAAAAAAATTCAAAAATTATCTGTACGGTAAAGCAAAGGTGAAAACTTTCACTGACCATGAGCCCTTAACGCATTCTCTTAGTAACTGGAATGGAAACGGTAGAGTAAGGAGGTGGAAAAACTATCTCGAAGAATACAATCATGAATTACTTTACAGACCCGGTAAAGAAAATGTTGTAGCCGACGCGTTGTCAAGGATCAATGAAATAAATTCGGTTACTACTCAGCATAGTTCAGAAAGTTCTGGAGAATATTTGATTCCGAGTATTGAGGTACCTATGAATGCGTTTAAAAATCCAATCTTTATAAAAATAGGGACTGACACAGACTACAATTTCAGCATACCGCATCCCACATTTCACAAACACACCATAAGCCAACCAGAGTAAGATAGTGAAACACTTGTTAAAATACTAAAAAAATATCTTAATCCATCAGTTATAAACAGAATCTTTACTGAAGAAAAAATAATAGCAGAAATACAGAAAATCTACCCTCAACACTTTAGAATATTTAAATCGAGATTTACATCTTTAATTGTCAAAGACCTCGAAACAGAAGCAGAACAGGAGAAAATAATCCTCCAAATTCATCATCGAAATACCCTAGAAAACAAGCAGCAACTATCAGACAAATTTTACTTTCCCAAGATGAAACAGAAAATAGCAGTTCTAATAAAACAGTGCAGAGTTTGTATTTGTAAAGAAGAAAAATATGATAGTCATCACATATCCCTGAATATCCAGGACAGATAATACACATAGATATCTATTCGACGGAAAAGAAATTAACTGCCATAGATAAATTTTCCAAACTTGTACAGGGCAAAATAATAAAATCAAAAGCCATCGAAGACATTAAAAAACCATTGCATGATATTTTATTCTATTATGGTGTGCCACAGTACGTTGTAATGCATAACGAAAAATCGCCTAATTCCGCTACAATAACTTTTATGCTCAGAGAGCAGTTACCTTACAAAAGTTCTGTAAATGGACAGAGCCAGAGATTTCACTCAACCATGTCAGAAATTATGCGCTGCCTAAAAACTAAACAAGAACATAAATAATTCGAAGAATTAATCGATAGAGCTATCTATGAATACAATTATACCGTTCACTCAGTGACGCAAAACAGACCACTGGACGTATTCTTTGGAAGAAATATTACTACAAACCCCGAACAATTTGAAAAAAGTAGGCAAGATAATATAGACAAAATCAAACAAAAACAAGAGAGAACGCTATAGTCGAGATCGCCGACTATCTGATACCCGTTACTCAGCTAGTAGAAGTGCGAAGGAGAGTCTTCAACACTGACAGTTTTTGGCGGTTTGTGCGCGTTAGAGTGGCGTGGCAAAAAGTTTTTTGGCA